>NW_017192423.1:0-10288 GCF_001704415.2 Capra hircus
GTATGTCGGGGAACTTCTTGAGTTGCAGCAAGGTGTGAAGGACCCTTTGGAGCTTCCAGAGGTTAAGTGTGAATAGCCTCGAGACGCCTCAGCGCGAAATGGGCCTCATCTCGCCTGGAGGGGAGAACCTCCTGGATTTTCTAGAGTTGCTGCAGGTGCTCTCGACTTACGACGGGACCTCAGGGACCCGCTCTGCTCGCCTCAGGAAAGGCCTGTCCCCATGCGAGTTGCTCGGGGGCCTCTATTGATTCCTCTCCCGTCTATGCCGGGGCCTGAGACCTTGTGTGGAGTCGGTGCCGGAACCTGAGGATTCCTCTCCAGTTCTGACATGGATCTTGGGGTACTTCTGGAGTCTCCCAGGGGAGTCAGTCCTCGTCGCGAGTGTGGCGTGCACGTGCGCTTTCCTCCCGAGCTTTAGCAGCAGTGTCACGCTTCCCTTTGCGTGGATCCAGGGATCTGTGGCTTTCTCTGTAGGCTTTCCCACGAGGCTTTCCCACTAGGCTTTTCACAGGGCTGTCCCACGTGCCACCGAGGTCTGAGTCGATCCTCGGCTTGAAAGTCGAGGCATTGGGGGGAAAACAGGTTTCCCTGGAATCGACTGACACATCTGGGGGCTCTGGGAATGGTGGCACGACCCTGAGTTCCTCTCGCCTTTCCTGTGGAGAGCGCCTCTTCTTGAGATGCGACGGGATCGCCGGAAATTCTTTCCCGACCACGCAGGGAAAGGATCCCTCCTCTCGAGCTATGAGACTGAAACGGGGCTCTTCTGGTTGTGGGCGGGACTCTTGTGCTTCCATTCGAGTGGAAACGGGTATGTCGGGGAACTTATTGAGTTGCAGCAAGGGTGTGAAGGGCCCTTTGGAAGTTCCAGAGGTTAGGTGTGATTAGCCTCGAGATGCCTCAGCGCAAATGGGTCTCATCTCGCCTGGAGGGGAGAACCTCCTGGATTTTCTCGAGTTGCGCCAGGTGCTCTCGACTTACTACGGGGACCTCAGGGACCCGCTTTGGTGGCCTCAGGAAAGGCCAGTCCCCATGCGAGTTGCTCGGGAGCCTCTCGTGATGTCTCTCCCTCTCCAGTGTGTCTTGAATCTTGACTGGCCTTTCCTGAGGCCACCAGAGCGGGTCCCTGCGGTCCCCGTCGTAAGTCGAGAGCACCTGCCGCAACTGGAGAAAATCAAGGATGTTCTCCCCTCCAGGCAAAATGAAGCCTATTTCCGCTGACACATCTCAAGGCTAAGCACACTTAAACTCTGGAACTTCCAAAGGGTCCTTCACACCCTTGCAGCAAATCAAGAAGTTCCCCGACATACCCGTCTCCACTCAAGAGGAAGCACGATAGTTCCGCCCGCATCCAGAGGAGCCCCGTTTCCCCCTCATAGCTCGAGAGGAGGGATCCTTTCCCTGTGCGGTCGGGAAAGAATTCCCGGCGTTCCCGTCGCATCTCAAGAGGAGGCGTTCTCCACAGGAAAGGTGAGAGGAACTCCAGGGACATGCCACCATTCTCCGAGTCCCCCAGATGTTTCAGTCTATTCCAGGGAAACCTGTTTCCCCGCACTGACTCGACTTTCAAGCCAAGGATCGACTCACACCACTGTGGCACGTGGGACAGCCCTGTGGCAAAGCCTCGTGGGAAAGCCTCGTGGGAAAGCCTTGAGGGAAAGCCACAGATCCCTTGATCCACGCGAAGGTAAGAGCGACACTGCTGCTACAGCACGGGAGGAAAGCGCACGTGCATGCCCCCACTCGAGACGAGGACTGACTCCCCTGGGGAGACTCCAGAAGTACACCAAGATCCATGTCAGCACTGGAGAGGAATCCTCAGGTTACTGCACCGACTCTATGTAAGGTCTGAGGCCCCGGCATCGACGGGAGAGGAATCCGGAGAGGGCCCCGAGCAACTCGCATGGGGACTGGAATTTCCTGAGGCCACCAGAGCGGATCCCTGAGGTCCCCGTCGTAAGTCGAGAGCACCTGCCGCAACACGGTAAAATCCAGGTGGTTCTCCCCTCCAGGCAAGATGAGGCCCGTTTCCCCTGAGGTGTCTCGAGGCTAATCACACGTGACCTCTGGAACTTCCAAAGAGTCTTTCACAGTCATGCTGCAACTCAAGAAGTTCCCCGACATACCCGTCTCCACTCAAGAGGAAGCACGAGTGTCCCGGCCACATCCAGAGGAGCTCCGTTTCCGGCTCGTAGCTCGAGATGTGCGATCCTTTCCATGATTGGTCGGGAAAGAATTCCCGGCATTCCCATCGCATCTCAAGAGGAGGCGCTCTCCAAAGGAAAGGGGAGAGGAACTACAGGGTCGTGCCACCATTCCGAGACTCACCCAGATGTCTCAGTCCATTCCACAGGAACCTGTTTTCCCTGCACTGCCTTGGCCTTCATGCCGAGGATCGACTCACACCACCGTCACACGTGGGACAGCCCTGTGGGAAAGCCTAGAGGGAAAGACTCGAGGGAAAGCCACAGATCCCTTGGTCCAGGGATGGGGAAGCGTGACACTGCTGCTACAGCATGGGAGGAAATGTCACGCTCATGCCCCCACTCGAGACGAGGCCTGACTCCCTTGTGGAGACTCGAGAAGTACCACAAAATCCATGTCAGCACTGGAGAGGAATCCTCAGGTTCCGGCCCCGACTCCACACAAGGTCTTAGGCCCCGGCATCGACGGGAGAGGAATCACGAGAGGCCCCCTAGCAACACGCATGATGACTGGCGTTTCCTGCGGCCGCCAGAGCGGGTCCCTGAAGTCCCTGTCGTAACTCGAGAGCACCTGCTGAAACTCGGGAATATCCAGGAGCCTCTCCATTCCAGGCGACATGAGGCCCATTTCTGCTGAGGCATCTCGAGACTAACCACACCTAACCTCTGGAACTTCCAAAGGGTCCTTCACACCCTTGCTGCAACTCAAGAAGTTCCCCGACATACCCGTTCCTCTTCACATTTATCCATAATGGTGGTGTCATCTGCATATCTAAGTTTATTGATATTTCTACAGGCAATCTTGATTCCAGCTCATGTATCTTCCATCCCATTTTTCATGATGTACTCTGCATATAAGTTAAATAAACAGGGTGACAATATACAGCCTTTGCATACTCTTTTTCCTTTTTGGAACCAGTCTGTTGTTCCATGTCCTGCTCTAACTGTTGCTTCCTGACCTTCATCCAGATTTCTCAAGAGGCAGGTTAGGTGGTCTGGTATTCCCATCTCTTTCAGAATTGTGGCTAAAACAACAGTATAAGGACCTTTCCGATGTCAGGCCAAGGAATTGTGTTTCCAGTCATTGAGCCACACCTGATCACTGAGCACAAATTCATGAATCTGTTCCTCAAGGGGGAATGATATTCTTTTTTATACAAACTTAGTTACCTGATTTATTACCTTACCTAATTGTTCCATCTGCTGTGAAATCCCACCCCCTTACTTGTGGCAAATCTGCTAACACCTGCCTCACTGTGGGAGGGGGTCTCCCATAGAAAATTTCATAAGGACAACAACTATCGGAACGTGCGGTTACCCATAATATGAGTAAGTCTGCCGGAAGCAAGCCCATCCATGTACAGTCAGTCTCTATGATCCATTTTGAAAGTGTCTCTTCAAGAGTTTGGTTGTTTCCACCATTCCAGAACACTGGGGCCTATATGCTGTATGTAATTTCCACTGATATTTAGAGCTTCACATACCTGTTAATTAACGCGGCTACAAAGACAGGGCCATTGTCGGATTCTATACTGGTTGGAAACCCAAGTCTGGGAATTATTTCTCAAATCAGCGAGCTACTTCGTTTTCTTTTTCAGATCAGGTAGGGAAGGCCTCTGCCCAACCGGAGAAGGTACCTACTATTCTAGTAAGTCATGATAACAGGTGACTGCCTTTGCTTCCCCGAAGGACACTCGCTTTCCCTGCATCCTGAGAACTCCACGTCTCAGCCAGTTGGAAAAGCGCTTCTTGGAGGTCATTATTCAGGGCAACTTCCCCTGGAGCCCGGGGCCATAGGGAGCGGCTCCACACTCCCAGGGAAAGGCAGAGCCACAGCCACACATCTGTCCCATCCCCTTTGCTCTGTAGGAGAGCTCTAGTGAGCCTAGGTCTGTCAGGAAAATTCTTGGCTCCTATGGGGACACATTCTATGTGTGAAACTGCATCCAGGACCTAGGGGCCACAGGGCGCCTGTTTCTCTCGGGGGCAGAGGGGTGGGGGCCTGAAGCAGTGCGGCCCAGCAACAGCTTCCACATCCATCCAATTGCTCTTTTCTTACCTCTGATAGAACTAGCTTTGTTCCAGCCTTTGGCAATTTGGAGGCAAGCGGCCCCCCTTCCTCCCCAAGGAGGCATGGGACCTAATTTGAGTGGAAAGGCCCCTCACGGAGCTGAACCCAGGAAGGCACCCAGTCATGTCTGACACATTCCTGCATCCTGCTTCTTCATGAGCAATACCGCTATAAGCTAGGAATGTCTTTCCAAGGCTCAGAAAGGACAGGGGAGATTCATGGTGCTGCCTCTGGAATTTCGGTCCTCTGAGCAGACCTGGAGGTCTCCCCTTGAAGAAGCTAACCAGTTTCTTCCAAATACAGGCTTGCAAACACACACTGGGTGGCTGCCTCTTCTTCCCTGAAGGACGATCACTTTCCCCGCATCCTGTGAACTCTGCATCCCAGCCTGCTGGAAAAGCGCTTCTTGGAGGTCATTTTTCAGGGACAATTTTCCCTGGAGCCCGGGGCTGTAGGGAGGGCCCCATGCTCGCTGTGAAAGGCAGAGTCACATCCACAGTCTGTTCTACCCCTTTTGCCCTGTGGGAGAGCTCTAGTGAGCCTAGGTCTGTCAGGAAAATTCTTGGCTCCTATGGGGACACACCCTGTGTGTTAACCTGCATATCGGACCTAGGGGCCACAGGGCGCCTGTTCCTCTCGGGGGGACCCTGAAGTGGTGCGGCCCAGCAACAGCCTGAACATCCATCCGATTGCTCTTTTCTTCCTTCTGATAGAGCTAGCTTTGCTTCTCGCTTTGGCATTTCGGAAGCCAGGGGGAGCCCCACCGCTGTTGTCCTGGGGTCTATTGGAGGTACCGGGTCTATTGGACCCCAGCATGGCACCCGACCCCCTCAGACACACTCCCGCAGCCTCCTTCCCCATGGGCAGGACTGTTCTGACCTAGGAATGTGTTCCCAAGGCTCAGAAAATGCAGGGAGACACACGGCCCTGACTCTGGAACTGAGGCCGTTGGAGCAGGCCTGGAGGTCTGACGTCTGAGACGCCAAACACTTGCTGCAAGATACAGGTGTGAAAACACACTCTCTGGGGCTGCCTTTCCTTCCTCCAAGGAAGAGAGCTTTTCCAGTCTCCTCCGTGCTGAGTCATACAAGGCTGGAAAGGTCTGGCTTCGAGGGCATTTCTCAGCGCAATGGCCCCTGAGGCCCTGCACACAGGGAGGGACCCTCCCGGGAAGTCAAAGCAACCTCCAAACAGCTGTTCTCTCATGTTTCCTCTGCAGGAGGGAGCTAGTGAGCCCAGGTCTGTCTGGAACGTTCTTGGATCCTGCGGGGAAATCATCCTGGGAGCCCACCTGGATACCAGTCGTAGGGGCTAAAATTCGCATTTTCCTTCCTTGGAGCCCTAACGCAGAACAGCCTAGCAACTGTTGAAAATCCATCCTGTTGCTGTTTTCTTCCCTCTGACAGAGCGAGCTTTGCTCCCCATTTTGGGATTTCAGAAGCAAGGAGGTGGCCTGCAACTCCTTGCCTGGGGTCCATTGGAGGTGCAAGGTGCCCTCGACCAGGTGACCCCAGCATGACACCTGGCCCCCTCAGACACACTCCCGCAGCCTGCTTCCCCATGGGCAGGACTGCTCTCACCTAGGAATGTGTTTGCAAGGCCAGGAAACTGCAGGGAGACACAAGACCCTGATTCTGGCATTGAGTCTGTTGGAACAGGCCTGCAGGTCTTCTGTCTAACAAGCCAAACACTTGCTGCAAGATACAGGCCTGAAAACACACTCTTGGGCTGCCTTTCCTTCCTCCAAGGAAGAGAGTTTTCTCAGACTCCTGTGGGCTGAGAGCCACACAGGGCTGAAAAGCACTTGCTGGGAGATTCTTTTTCATTGGCCATGGCCCCTGAGGCCCTGTGCTCAGGGAGGGCTCCCTCCCTCCCAGGGAAAGTCAAAGGAAGCTCCAAACGGCTGTTCAATCATGTTTCTGAGAGAGTCATTGCCAAGGCAGGTTTCTAAGAAGTTCAAGGGTCCCCAAGGAGAGAGGGGTCTAGAATTCTCAAGGAGGAAGAAAGGACAAACTGTTTTCCCCTCTACATTCCTTAGGATTATATAACAATCATGCATCCTTCTTGAGGACGGTCTCTGGAAAAAACCTTCTGGCTAATCCTGTTATCTTAAAATGTCAATTATGGGAGTAGGTCTAGTGAGTCTTTACAACCTCCAGACATTCTTTTGTTCGTTGTCATAACTTATTGGAGAGTATATAACTCCATTACCAACACTAGCAAGGGGGTACGCTTTCTGCCCCTTGTGATGTCTCTGTCAGAAGCTTTCTCTATCTCCTTTATCCTTTAATAAAACTCTATTGCACAAAAGCTCTGAGCAATCAAGCCTCGTCTTGGGCCCTGGATTGAATTCTTCTCCTCCATAAGCCAAGAATCCCAGCATCTTTTCGTGGTTCAGCAACAATATTTCATTTCCTCTGCAGGAGAGAGCTAGTGAGCTTAGGTCTGTCTGGAACATTCTTGGATCCTGTGGGGAAAATATCCTGTGCACACATCTGGATACTGGGCCTAGAGGCCAAAATTTGCATTTCTTTCCCGGGGAGCCCTAACGTGGTGTGACTTAGCAACTGCTTGAAAATCCATCCCATTGCTGTTTTCCTCCTTCTGACAGAGCTAGCTTTGTTCCCTGCTTTGGGATATCTCAACCGAAGGGCCGGTCCATAGCTACTCGCCTGGGGCCCATTGGATGTGCAAGGTGCCCTCGACTAGGTGACCCTAGCATGGCACTCAGCCCGCTCAGACACACTCCCGAGGCTTCTTTCTCATGGGAAGCACTGCTCCAACCTAGGAATGTGTCTGCAATGCTTGGAAAGTGCAGTGAGACACACAGCCCTGACTCTGCAATTGAGGCCCTCAGAGCAAGCCTGCAGCTCTGATGTCTGAGAAGCAAAACACTTGCTGCAAAGAGAGGCCTGAAAACACACTCTCTGTGGATGACTTTCCTTCCTCTAAGGAAGATAGTTTTCCCAGTCTCCTGCTTCCTGAATGTCACACAGCTGGAATGCGCTTGCTTGGAGGTCGTGATTCAGTGGCAATGACCCCTGAGGCCCTTTGCCCAGGGAGGGCTCCCACACTCACAGGCAAATCAAAGCAACTTCCAAGTGAGTCAGCTCTTCACATCAAATGGCCAAGTATTGGAGTTTCAGGTTCAGTATTAGTCCTTCCAATGTATATTCAGACCTGATTTCCTTTAGGATGGAGTGGTTGCGTCTCCTTGTAGTCTAAGCGACCTACAAGCATCTTCTCCAACACCACAGTTCAAAAGCATCCAATTTTCAGCTGTCACTTTCTTTATAGTACATCTTTCATATCCATCCATGACATATGGAAAAACCATAGCCTTGACTGGATGGATCTTTGTTGGCAAAGCAACGTCTCGGCTTTTTAATATGCTGTCTAGTTTGGTCATCACTTTTCTTCCAAGTCATAAATATGTTTTAAGTTCATGGAGGCAGCCATCACCTGCAGTGATTTCCAAGCCCCCCAAAATAGTCTGCTGCTGTTTCCAATGTTTTCCCATCTATTTGCCATGAAGTGATGAGACTGGATGCAATGATTTTAGTTTTCTGAATGCTGAGCTTTAAGCTAACTTTTTCACTCTCCTCTTTCACTTTCATCAGGAGACTCTTTAGTTCTTATACACTTTCTGCCATAAGGGTGGTGTCGTCTGCATATCTGAGATTCTTGATATTTCTCCCAGCAATCTGGATTCCAGCGTGTGCTTCCTCCAGCCCAGTGTTTCTCATGATGTACTCTGCATATAAGTTAAATAAGCAGGGTGACAATATACAGCCTTGACATATTCCTTTTCCTATTTAGAACCAGTCTGTTGTTCCATGTCCAGTTCGAACTGTTTCTTCCTGACCTGCATACAGGTTTCTCAAGAGACAGGTCAGGTGGTCTGGTATTCCCATCTCTTTCAGAATTTTTCCCAGTTTATTGTGATCCACACAGTCAAAGGCTTTGGCATAGTCAATAAAGCAGAAATAGATGTCTTTTTTTCTGGAACTCTCTTGCTTTTTCAATGATCCAGTGGATGTTGGCAGTTTGATCTCTGGTTTCTCTGCATTTTTTAAATCCCTCTTGAACATTTGGAAGTTCACAGTTCATGTGAACTTGGAGAATTTTGAGCATTACTTTACTAGTGTGTGAGATGAGTGCAATTGTGCAGCAGCTTGAATATTCTTTGTCATTGCCTTTCTTTGGGATTGGAATGAAAACTGACCTAATGACTAGGTGTTTTCAATTGCATATGCTGAAAGAACTGGCTGTGCAGTTTTGAGAAAAAAAATCATTTTAACCATTTTCTCTGAAGTGCAAGGCATATCGTGGCCATCCCTGAATCATAAAGTCACCTTTTCTTTATGTAGTCATAGTTTCATGCCTAAATTATAGGCCAACTCATGCTCAAATTGACTCTGATGTCAGGGGCAGATCAACTAATAAAAAGCTTGGATTGTCCCTCTGGAGGAAAGTGAGATCTTGGTCCCACAAGAAGAATCTGAAGGGTTAAGGGAACTTGCAAGAGTGGGGAAAGCTTAGTCCATCCTACATGTACCAAAATCTTAAATAAGGCTTATTTACTTTACCGAAGTAAAAAAACAGATGATGAAAACAATTATAAATCAATGAAAGGTAAAGAAACTCATAGTCTGTTATCAAAAATTGCATTCTAAGAAAACTTTGTGCTCTTAACCTAGAGAGGAGACTAAATTCCATCTGGTACCAGCTTACCAGAAGACAAACAAACAAACAAACAAATTATCAGTAAGCTTAAAAAAAGTATATTCCATATATCTTGAAGTAGCAGTATTTCTGCAAAGGCATCAGTGTGAAACCATAGAGGACATGGTTAAAACCTGATTAAATAGAAATTGACAATGTAATCTGGTCACTGCTGCGACTTGAAATGCTTTAATATGATAACTGGAATTATAACTGACAGCATTTGACCAGGACATATCAGATTTTCACGGATGTCAGATAATTTCTAGGATATCTATATTAGGAACTGAAGGAATCTTTGAACCTAGGAAAGAAAACAACAGTCTCAAAGGCCCTTGCTGAATCATCTATCAGCAAGGAATGTCTTTGCAAGGATCGCAAAGTGAAGGGAAAACACAGCGACCTGCCTCTGCAACTTCGGTCCTCTGAGCAGATCTGGAGGTCTCCCTTTGTATAAGCTAACCTGTTCCTTCCAAATAGAGGTTTGCAACACAAAACAAGTGGCCGCCTATTCTTCCCCGAAGGAGGCTCTCTTTCCCCACATCCTGCGAACACCCTTTCCCAGCCTCCTGGAAAAGCGCTTCTTGCAGTTCCTTTCAGAAAATCCTATGGACGGAGAAGCCTGGTAGGCTGCAGTCCGTGGGGTCGCTGAGGGTCGGACACGACTGAGCGACTGCACTTTCATTTTCACTTTCATGCATTGGAGAAGGCAATGGCAACCCACTTACTGTTCTTGCCTGGAGAATCCCAGGGACGGGGGAGCCTAGTGGGCTACCGTCTATGGCGTCGCACAGAGTCGAACACGACTGAAGCAACTTAGCAGCAGCAGCAGCAGCAGTTCCTTTCTTAGGGGCAGTTATCCCTGAGATTGGGACCTGGAAAGGCAGAGCCACCTCCACACACACGTCTTTTCTGTCCCCTTTCCTCTGGAGGAGAGCTCTAGTGAGCCTAGGTCTGTCAGGAAAATTCTTGGCTTTGACGGGATCCACCCGTGTGTGAACCTGCATACCCGACCTAGGGGCCACAGGCACCTGTTTTGCTCGAGTGGGTCCTGGAGGGGTGCAGGATTTTTGGAGCTTAAAAATCCATCCAATTTGTCTTTTTTTTTTACCTCGGAGAGAACGAGTTTGCTCCACCTCCACCCTTTGGCAGTGTGGAGGGAAGAGGGCACCACCCTCTCCCAAAGGGGACATAGGGCCTACCAGGAGAGAAAGGCCCCTTGAGGAGCTGAGCCCAGGTAGGCAGCCAGTGATGTCAAGCACACTCCCGCTGCTTGCTTTCATGGGCA
>NW_017192424.1:0-10288 GCF_001704415.2 Capra hircus
TTTCCCTGGAATGGACGGAGACATCTGGGGGACTCTGGGAATGGTGGCACGAACCTGGAGTTACTCTGGCCTTTACTGTGGAGAGGGCCTTCCTCTTGAGATGCGACGGGAACGTCGGAATTCTTTCCCGACCACGCAGGGAAAGTGTCCCTCCTCTCCAGCTATGAGGCGGTAACGGGGCTCCTCTGGATGTGGGAGGGAACTCGTTCTTCCTCTCGAGTGGAGACGGGTATGTCGAGGCACATTTTGAGTAGCAGCAAGGGTGTGACGGACACTTTGGAAGTTCCAGAGGTTAGTTGTGATTAGCCTCCAGACGCCTCATTGGAAATTGGGCCTCATCTTGCCTGGAAGGGAGAACCTCCTGGACGTTCTTCGAGTTGGGGCAGGTGCTCTCGTCATACGACAGGGACCTCAGGGACCCGCTCTGGTGGACTCAGGAAAGGCCAGTCCACATGAATGTTGCTCGGGTGTCTCTCGAATTTCTCCCCGTAGATGCTGGAGCCCAAAAACCTTGTGTGGAGTCGGTGCCGGAAACTGAGGATTCCTCTCCTGTGCTGACATGGATCTTGGGTACTTCTGGAGTCTCCCCAGGTGAGTCAGTCCTCGTCTCGAGTGGGGGCATGCACGTGCACTTTCCTCCCGAGCTGTAGCAGCAGTGTCACGCTTCCTTTAGCGTGGATCAAGGGATCTGTGGCTTTCCCTCGAGGCTTTCCCAAGAGGCTTTCCACGAGGCTTTCCCACAGGGCTGCCCACGTGCCACTGTAGTGTGAGTCTACCCTCGGCTTGAAAGTTGAGGCAGTGCTGGGAAAACAGTTTTCTCTGGAATGGACGGAGATATCTGGGGACTCTCGAAATGGTGGCACAACCCTGGAGTTCCTCTCGCCTTACCTGTGGAGAGCGCCCTCCACTTGAGATGCGACGGGAACGCCGGGAATTTCTTTCACAACTACGCGGGGAAGGATCCCTCCTCTCGAGCTATGAGGCGGAAATGGGGCTCTTCTGGATCTGGGTTGAACTCTCGTGCTTCCTCTGGATTGGAGACGGGTATATCAGGGAACTTCTTGAGTTGCCAGCAAAGGTGTGAAGGACCCTTTGGAAGTTCCAGAGGTTATGTGTTGATTAACCTTGAGACGCCACAGCGGAAATGGCATCATCTCGCCTGGAGGGAAACCTCTTTGATTTTCTCGAGTTACCCCAGGTGCTCTCGACTTACGCCGGGGATCTCAGGGACCCGCTCTGGTGGCCTCAGGAAAGGCCAGTCCCCATGCAAGTTGCTCAGGGGCCCCTCGGGATTCCTCTCCCGTCGATGCCGGGGCCTAAGGCCTTGTGGGGAGTCGGTGCCTGAAACTGAGGATTCCTCTCCAGTGCTTACAAGGATCTTGAGGTACTTCTGGAGTATCCCCAGGGGAGTCAGTCCTCGTCTCGAGTGGGGGCATGCACGTTCAATTTCCTCCCGATCTGTGGAAGCAGTGTCAAACTTCCGATAGCGTGTATCAAGGGATCTGCAGCTTTCCCTCGAGGCTTTCCAATGAGGCTTTCCCTCGAGGATTTTCCTCAGGGCTGTCCCACGTGCCACCGTGGTGTGAGTCGATCCTCGGGCTTGAAAGTCGAGGCAGTGGAGGGAAAACAGGTTTCCCTGGAATTGACAGAGATATCTGGGGGACTCTGGGAATGGTGGAACGACCCTGGAGTTTCTCTCGTCTTTCCTGTGGAGAGGGCCTCCTCTTGAGATGCGACTGGAACGCCGGGAATGCTTTACAGACCACGCAGGTAAAGGATCCCTCCTCTCGAGCTATGAGGTGGAAACGGTGCTCCTCTGAAAGTGGGCGGGAAGATCTTGATACTCTCGAGTGGAGCGGTATGTCGGAGAACTTCTTGAGTTGCAGCAAGGGTGTGAAGGACCTTTGGAAGTTCCAGAGGTTAGGTGTGATTAGCCTCCGGACGCCTCAGCGCAAATGGGCCTCATCTCGCCTTTAAGGACGCCAAGATCCATGTCAGCACTGGAGAGGAATCCTCAGGTTCCGGCACCGACTCCACACAAGGTCTTAGGCTCCGGCATCGACGGGAGAGGAATCCCGAGAGGCCCCGAGAAACTCGCATGGGGAATGGCCTTTCCTGAGGCCACCAGAGCGGGTCCCTCAGGTCCCCGTCGTAACTCGAGATCACCTGTCCCAACTCAAAAAAATCCAGGAGGTTCTCCCTCCAGGCGAGATGAGGCCCATTTCCGCTGAGGCGTCTCGTGGCTAATCACACCTAAACCTCTGGAACTTCCAAAGGGTTCTTCACACCCTTGCTGCAACTCAAGAAGTTCCCCGACATACCCGTCTCCACTCGAGAGGAAGCACGAGAGTCCCGCCCACATCCAGAGGAGCCCCGTTTCCGCCTCACAGCTAGAGAGGAGGAATCCTTTCCCTGCGTGGTCCGGAAAGAATTCCTGGTCTTCCCGTCACAACTCAAGAGGAGGCGCGTTCAAACAGGAAAGGTGAGAGGAACTCCAGGGTCGTGCCACCATTCCAGAGTACCCCAGATATCTCAGTCCATTCCAGGGAAACCTGTTTTCCCTGCACTGCCTCGACTTTCAAGCCGAGGATCGACTCACAGCACGGTGGCACGTGGGACAGCCCTGTGGGGAAAGCTCGTGAGAAAGCCTCATGTGGAAAGCCTCGAGGGAAAGCCACTGATCCCTTGATCAACTCGACGGGAAGAATGACACTGCTGCTACAGCTCGGGAGGAAAGCGCTCTTCAATGCCCCCACTCGAATGAGGACTGACTCCCCTGGGGAGACTCCGAAGTACCCCAAGATCCATGTCAGCACTGGAGAGGAATCCTCAGGTTCCAGGACCGACGCCACATAAGTTCTTTTAGGCCCCGGAAATCGACGGGAGAGGAATCCCAGAGGAGGCCACCGAGCAACTCGCATGGGGACTGGCCTTTCCTGCGGCCACCAGAGCGGGTCCCTGAGGTCCCCGTCATAATTCGAGAGCACCTGTTGCAATTCGAGAAAATCCAGGAGGTTCTCCCCTCCAGGCAAGATGAGGTGCATTTCCGCTGAGGCGTCTAGAGGCTAAATGCACCTAACATCTGGAACTTCCAAAATGTCCTTCACATCCTTTCTGCAACTGAATAAGTTCCCCGACATACTCGCCTCCACTCGAGAGGAAGCACGAGAGTCCCGCCCACATCCAGAGGAGCCCCGTTTCCGCCTCCTAGCTCGAGAGGAGGGATCCTTTCCCTGCGTGGTGGTGAAAGAATTCCCCGCGTTCCCGTCGAATCTCAAGAGGAGGCGCTCTCCACAGGAAAGGCGAGAGGAACTCCAGGGTCGTGCCACCATTCCAGAGTCCCCCAGATGTCTCAGTCCATTCCAGGGAAAACTGTTTTCCCAGCACTGCCTCGACTTTCAAGCGGAGGATCGACTCACATCACGGTGGCACGTGGGACAGCCCTGTGGGAAAGCCTCGTGGGAAAGCCTCCTGGGAAAGCCTCGAGGGAAAGCCACAGATCCCTTGATGCACGCGAAGGGAAGCGTGACACTGTTGCTACAGCTCGGGAGGAAAGCGCACGTGCATGCTCCCACTCGAGACGAGGACTGACTCTCCCGGGGAGACTCCAGAAGTACCCCAAGATCCATGTCAGCACAGGAGAGGAATCGTCAGGCTCCAGCTCCGACTACTCACAAGGTCTTAGGCCCGGAATCGACGGTAGAGGAATCCGGAGAGGCCCCCGAGCAATTCGCATGGGGAGTGGCCTTTTCTGAGGCCCCCAGAGCGGGTCGTTGAGGTCCCCGTCGTAAGTCGAGAGAAACTACCCTATCTCGAGAAAATCCAGGAGGTTCTCCCTCCAGGCGAGATGGGGCCCATTTCTGCTGAGGCGTCTCGAGGCTCATCACACCTAATCTCTGGAACTTCCAAACGGTGCTTCACACCCTGGCTGCAACTCAAGATGTTCCCCTACATACCGTTTCCACTCGAGAGGAAGCACGAGAGTCCCGCCCACATCCAGAGGAGCCCCGTTTCTGCCTACTAGCTCGAGAGGTGGGATCCTTTCCCTGCGTCATCGGGAAAGAAATCCCGGCGTTCCCGTCGCATCTCAAGAGGAGGCGCTCTCCACAGGAAAGGCGAGAGGAACTCCAGGGTCTTGCCACCATTCCCAGAGGCCGCTGGATGTCTCAGTCCATTAGAGGGAAAACTTTTTTCCCTGCATTGCCTCGACTTTCAAGCCGAGGATCGACTCAACCACGGTGGCACGTGGGACAGCCCTGTGGGAAAGCCTCGTGGGAAAGCCTTGAGGGAAAGACACAGATCCCTTGATCCACGCAAAGGGAAGCGCGACACTGCTGCTACAGCTCGGGAGGAAAGCGCACGTGCATGCCCCACTCGAGACGAGGACTGACTCCCCTGGGGAGACTCCAGAAGTACCCCAAGATCAATGTCAGCACTGGACAGGAATCCTCTGGTTCCGGCACCTACTCCACACGAGGTCTTAGGCCCCGGCATCGACGGGAGAGGAATCCCGAGAGGCCCCCGAGCAACTCGCATGCGGACTGGCCTTTCCTGAGGCCACCAAAGCGGGTCCCTGAGGTCCCCGTCGTAAGTCGAGAGCACCTTCCGCAACTCGAGAAAATCCAGGAGGTTTTCCCCTCCAGGCGAGATGAGGCCCATTTCCGCTGAGGCGTCTCGAGGCTAATCACACCTAACCTCTGGAACTTCCAAAGGGTCCTTCACACCCTTGCTGCAACTCAAGAAGTTCCCCGACATACCCGTCTCCACTTGAGAGGAAGCACGAGAGTCCCGCTCACATCCAGAGGAGCCCCGTTTCCGCCTCCTAGCTCGAGAGGAGGGATCCTTTCCTTGCGTGGTCGAGAAAGATTTCCCGGCGTTCCCGACGCATCTCAAGAGGAGGCGCTCTCCACAGGAAAGGCGAGAGGAACTCCAGGGTCGTGCCACCTTTCCCAGAGTCCCCAAGATGTCTCAGTCCATTCCAGGGAAACCTGTTTTCCCTGCACTGCCTCGACATTCAAGCCGAGGATCGACTCACACCGCGATGGCAGGTTGGACAGCCCTGTGGGAAAGCCTCGTGGGAAAGCCTCGTGGGAAAGCCTCGAGGGAAAGCCACAGATCCCTTGATCCCCGCGTAGGGAAGCGTGACACTGCTGCTACAGCTCGGGAGGAAAGCGCACGTGCATGGCCCCACACGAGACGAGGACTGACTCCCCTGGGGAGACTTCAGAAGTCCCCCAAGATCCATGTTAGCACTGGAGAGGAATCCTCAGGTTCCGGCACCGACTCCACACAAGGTCTTAGGCCACGGCATCGACGGGAGAGGAATCCCGAGAGGCCCCCGAGCAACTCGCATGGGGACTGGCCTTTCCTGAGGCCACCAGAGCGGGTCCCTGAGGTCCCCGTCGTAAGTCGAGGGCACCTGCCGCAACTCGAGAAAATCCAGGAGGTTCTCCCCTCCAGGCGAGATGAGGCCCATTTCTGCTGAGGCGTCTCGAGGCTAATCACACCTAATCTCTGGAACTTCCAAACGGTGCTTCACACTCTGGCTGCAACTCAAGATGTTCCCCTACATACCGTTTCCACTCGAGAGGAAGCACGAGAGTCCCGCCACATCCAGAGGAGCCCCGTTTCTGCCTACTAGCTCGAGAGGAGGGATCCTTTCCCTGCGTCATCGGGAAAGAAATCCCGGCGTTCCCATCGCATCTCAAGAGGAGGCGCTCTCCACAGGAAAGGCGAGAGGAACGCCAGGGTCGTGCCACCTTTCCCAGAGTCCCCCAGATGTCTCAGTCCATTCCAGGGATACCTGTTTTCCCTGCACTGCCTCGACATTCAAGCCGAGGATCGACTCACATCACGGTGGCACGTGGGACAATCATGTGGGAAGGCCTTGTGGAAAAGCCTCGTGTGAAAGCTTCCAGGGAAAGCCACAAATCCCTTGATTCACTCGAAGGGAACCTGGCACTGCTGCTACAGCTCGGGAGGAAAGCGCACGTGCCTGCCCCCACTCGAGACGAGGACTGACTCCCCAGGGGAGACTCCAGAAGTACCCCAAGATCCATGTCAGCACTGGAGAGGAATCCTCAGGTTCCGGCAGCGACTCCACACAAGGTCTTAGGCCCCGGCATCGACGGGCGAGGAATCCCGAGAGGCCCCTGAGCAACTCGCATGGGGTACTGGGCTTTCCTGAGGCCACCAGAGCGGGTCCCGGAGGTCCCCGTCGTAAGTCGAGAGCACCTGCTGCAACTCGAGAAAATCCTAGATGTTCTCCCCTCCAGGCGACATGAGGGCCATTTCCCCTGAAGCGTCTCGAGGCTAATCACACCTAACCTCTGGAACTTCCAAAGGGTCCTTCACACCCTTGCTGCACATCAAGAAGTTCCCCGACATACCCGTCTCCACTCGAGAGGAGTCACGAGAGTCCCGCCCACATCCAGAGGAGCCCCGTTTCCGCCTCCTAGCTCGAGAGGAGAGATCCTTTCCCTGCGTGGTCGGAAAAGAATTCCCGCGTTCCCGTCGCATCTCAAGAGGAGGCGCTCTCCACAGGAAAGGCGAGAGGAACTCCAGGGTCGTGCCACCATTCCCAGAGTCCCCCAGATGTCTCAGTCCATTACAGGGAAACATGTTTTCCCTGCACTGACTCGACTTTCAAGCCGAGGATCGACTCACACCACGGTGGCACGTGGGACAACCCTGTGGGAAAGCCTCCTGGGAAAGCACAGATCCCTTGATCCACGCGAAGGGAAGCGTGACACTGCTGCTACAGCTCGGGAGGAAAGCACACGTGCATGCCCCCACACCAGACGAGGACTGACTCCCTGGGGAGACTCCAGAAGTACCCCAAGATCCATGTCAGCACTGGAGAGGAATCCTCAGGTTCTGGCACCGACTCCACACAAGTCTTATGCCGGTGTCCAGCCCCGGTGGATCCAGGAATTCGAAGGGTGGACGGCGTTGGCGTGGAAAGACTTGTTTATTTATTAATGTAAGATTAGATTAGCAAACTATAGTGTAGTAAGAAGATTAAGTGGAGGAAGAGGGCTGAATAGCTTGGTTTACGCGACGGCCAATAAAATTCTAGACAAAGAATTTGCACCACCTACGTTGGGCCACCGGCGCCCGCTTGAATATCTAAGGGTGCCTCGCCTTAAGCTCCCTTTCGTTGCGGGTCTTAACAGCCAGGCCAAGTAAGTAGACCTGGCGAGCCTCCGCACTCCATGTGGAGATTCAGCCTGAAGTTATAGTAAAGAGCAGAGAGAAGGAAAGGTAGAGAAGAAGAAAGAGAGAGAAAGACACGGGGGAGCCAGAGTCCCAGGAAACCAGGCTGAGAGACTAGTTCGAGAAGCTGGTCCGAGAAACTGGCCCGGGCCCCTGGCCTCCTCCTTTATTGTTCAGAAGGTCTTTTATACTTTTGATAATACATGAAGATCAATGGATAACACAAAATTATGTAGTGTTCCCAACCCAGATTCTTTCTGTATATCATTTTGTATACAAAAGGTCTCAGGTGATTTACATTATCTTCTGGCCAAGAGGCTTGTTAACACTTTTTGGCTCTCTTCCTTAATGAATGTTAATTTTGTTTCCCCTGAAGTGTTTTTCTTTAATCTGCATCTCCTTAAAGCATTAAAGTTACATCTCTATAGAACAAAGGTGCAGTGGGTTATAACAAAGAAAGTACTTAACTCAAAGATCTAATGTTGCTAATACCAGGTCTACTACTTGTTTTTCACATACCAACTATATCTAAAAATAAAGGATATGAAAATTTGGCAGCAAGCATTGACCCAAAAAATGAAACTTTTAATCAGTCCTATTCTAAAGATTCTGACTCCTCGGAAGCTCCTGCATTCCTAGGATGTTTTAAGCTTCCTGTGCCTCCTGCGGTCAGGAGGCCTCAAACAATCACAAGGGCAGCTGTACGAGTCCTACAGGCAGGATAGAAAGCCATCAGAGGGTTTTTGGATTGAAACACTCTTTCAAATGCAGAAGACTAACGCCCTGAATTGACTTTTTCCAGAAAAGTTCAGAAGAGTGAAAAAGCAGAGCACAAAAACCGGCAGATTTTTGTGGGGTACATGCTTAAAAATTTCCAGAGGGTCCCTGAGTCTGAGCACGCCTTGCGTATGTCAGCTTCCTTCCTCATAACCTTGTCACGGGCGGGCTTCCTCACACTGTCTCCCGGCAGCCTTAGGCCCCAGCATCGACGGGAGAGGAATCCCGAGAGGCCCCGAGCAACTCGCATGCGGACTGGCCTTTCCTGAGGCCACCAGAGCGGGTCCCTGAGGTCCCCGTCGTAAGTCGAGAGCACCTGCCACAACTCGAGAAAATCCAGGAGGTTCTCCCCTCCAGGCGAGATGAGGCCCATTTCCGCTGAGGCATCTCGAGGCTCATCACACCTAACCTCTGGAAATTACAAAGGGTCTTTCACACCCTTGCTGCAACTCAAGAAGTTCCCCGACATACCGTCTCCACTCGAGAGGAATCACGAGAGTCCCGCCCTCATCTAGAGGAGCCCGTTTCCGCCTCCTAGCTCGAGAGAGGGATCCTTCCCCTGCGTGGTCGGAAAGAATTCCCGGCATTTCCGTCGCATCTCAAGAGGAGGCGCTCTCCACAGGAAAGGCGAGATTAACTCCAGGGTCATGCCACCATTCCCAGAGTCCCTCAGATGTCTCAGTCCATTCCAGGGAAACCTGTTTTCCCTGCACTGCCTCGACTTTCAAGCTGAGGATCCACTCACACCACGGTGGCACGTGGACAGCCCTGTGAGAAAGCCTCCTGGGCAAGCCTCGAGGGAAACCACAGATCCCTTGATCCACGAGGAGGGAAGCGTGACACTGCTGCTACAGCTCGAGAGGAAATCGCACGTGCATGCCTCAATTCGAGACGAGGACTGACTCCCCTGGGGAGACTCCAGAAGTACCCCAAAACCATGTCAGCACTGGAGAGGAATCCTCAAGTTCTGGCACCGACTCCACACAAGGTCTTAGGTCCCGGCATCGACGGGAGAGGAATACTGAGAGGCACCCGAACAACTCGCATGGGGACTGGCCTTTCCTGAGGCCACCAGAGCGGGTCCCTGAGGTCCCTGTTGTAAGTCAAGAGCACCTGCCGCAGCTCGAGAAAATCCAGGAAGTTCTCCCCTCCAGGCGAGATGAGGCCCATTTCCGCTGAAGCATCTCGAGGCTAATCACACCTAACCTCTGGAACTTCCAAAGGGTCCTTCACACCCCTTGCTGCAACTCAAGAAGTTCCACGACATACCCGTCTCGACTCGAGAGGAAGCACGAGAGTCCCGCCCACATCCAGAGGAGCCCCTTTTCCGCCTCCTAGCTCGAGA
The DNA here is from genome assembly GCF_001704415.2 of Capra hircus. Classification (NCBI taxonomy): domain Eukaryota; kingdom Metazoa; phylum Chordata; class Mammalia; order Artiodactyla; family Bovidae; genus Capra; species Capra hircus. The sequence goes on from NW_017192424.1 coordinate 9,338, forward strand.
GGAGGGTTCCTTTTCCTGCGTGTTCGGGAAAGAATTCCTGGCCTTCCCATCGCAGCTCAAGAGGGGGCGCTCTCTACAGGAAAGGCGAGAGGAACTCCAGGGTCGTGCCACCATTCCCAGAGTCCCCAGATGTCTCAGTCCACTCCAGGGAAACGTGTTTTCCTTGCACTGCCTTGACTTTCAAGCCGAGGATCGACTCACACCACGGTGGCACGTTGGACAGCCCTTTGGGAAAGCCTCGGGGGGAAAAAAAGACTCCAGGGAAAGCCTCAGATTCCTTCATCCACGCGAAGGGAACCGTGACACTACAGCTACAGCTCGGGAGGAAAGCGCACGTGCATGCCCCTACTCGAGACGAGGACTGACTCCCTTAGGGAGACTCCAAAAGTACCCCAGGAACCATGTCAGCACTGGAGTGGAATCCTCAGGTTCCGGCACCGAGTCCACACAAGGTCTTAGGCCCCGGCATCGACAGGAGAGCAATCCCGAGAGGCCCCGAGCAACTCGCATGGGAATGGCCTTTCCTGAGGCCACCAGAGCATGTCCCTGAGGTCCCCGTCGTAAGTAGAGAGAAAACTGCCGCAACTCGAGAAAATCCAGAAGGTTCTCCCCTCCAGGCGAGATGAGGCCCATTTCCAATGAGGCCTCTCGAGGCTAATCACACCTAACGTCTGGAACTTCCAAAGGGTACATCACCCACTTGTTGCAACTCAAGAAGTTCCCCGACATAACCGGTCTCCACTTGAGAGAAAGCTCGAGACTCCCGCGACATCCAGAGGAGCCCCGTTTCCCCCTCCCTAGCTCGAGAGGAGGATCCTTTCCCTGCTGTGTTCGGGAAAGAATTCCCGGCGTTTCCGTCGCATCTCAAGAGGGAGGCGCTCTCCACAGGAAAGGCGAGAGGAATTCCAGGGTCGAGCCACCATACCCAGAGTCCCCCAGATGTCTCAGTCC
>NW_017192425.1:0-10288 GCF_001704415.2 Capra hircus
CCCCAAGATCCAGGTATCATCAGCACTGGAGGAATCCTCAGGTTCCGGCACCGACTCCACACAAGGTCTTAGGCCCCAGCATCAAAGGGAGAGGAATCCCGAGAGGCCCCGAGCAACTCGCATGGGGACTGGCCTTTCCTGAGGCCACCAGAGCGCGTCACTGAGGTCCCCATCGTAATTCGAGAGCAACTACTCCAACTCGAGAAAATTCAGGAGGTTCTACCCTCCAGGCGAGATGAGGCCCATTTCCGCTGAGGCGTTTCGAGGCTAATCACACCTAACCTCTGGAACTTCCAAAGGGTCCTTCACACCCTTGCTGCAACTCAAGAAGTTCCCCGACATACCCGTCTCCACTCGAGAGGAAGTACGAGAGTCCCGCCCACATCCAGAGGAGCCCCGTTTCCGCATCCTAGCTCGAGAGGAGGGATCCTTTCCCTGCGTGGTCGGAAAGAATTCCCGGTGTTCCCGTCGCATCTCAAGAGGAGGCGCTCTCCACAGGAAAGGAGAGAGGAACTCCAGGGTCGTGCCACCATTCACAGAGTCCCCCAGATGTCTCAGTCTATCCAGGGAAACCTGTTTTCCCTGCACTGCCTCGACGTTCAAGCCGAGAATCGCCCCACACCACGGTGGCACTTGGGACAGCCCTGTGGGAAAGCCTCGTGGAAAGCCTCGTGGGAAAGCCTCGAGGGAAAGCCACACATCCCTTGATCCACGCAAATGGAAGCGGGACACTGCTGGAACAGCTCGGGAGGAAAGCACACGTCCATGCCCCCACTGGAAACGAGGACTGACTCCACTGGGGAAACTCCAGAAGTACCCAAGATCCAAGTCAGCACTGGAGAGGAATCCTCAGGTTCCCACACCGACTCCACACGAGGTCTTAGGCCGCAGCATCGACGGGAGAGGAATCCCGAGAGGCCCCCGAGCAACGCGCATGGGGACTGGCCTTTCCTGAGGCCACCAGAGCGTTCCCTGAGGTCCCCGTCGTAAATCGAGAGCACCTTACGCAACTCGAGAAAATCCAGGAGGTTCTCCCCTCCAGGCGAGATGAGGCCCATTTCCGCTGAGGCGTCTCGAGGCAAATCATACCTAACCTCTGGAACTTCCAAAGGGTCCTTCACACCCTTGCTGCAACTCAACAAGTTTCCCGACATACCCGTCTCTACTCGAGAGGAATCACGAGAGCCCCGCCCAAATCCAGAGGAGCCCTGTTTCCGCCTCATAGCTCGAGAGGAGGGATCCTTTCCCTGTGTGTTCGGGAAAGAATTCCCAGTATTCCCGTCCCATCTCAACAGGAGGCGCTCTCCACCGGAAAGGCGAGTGGAACTTGCACGGTCGTGCCACCATTCCCAGAGTCCCCCAGATGTCTCAGCCTATTCCAGGAAAAACTGTTTTCCCTACACTGCCTCGATTTCAAGCGGAGGATCGACTCACACCACGGTGGCATGTGGATAGCCCTGTGGGAACGCCTCGTGGGAAAGACTCATGGGAAAGCCTCGAGGGAAAGCCTCAGATCCCGTGATCCATTCGAAGGGAAGCGTGACACTGCTTCTAAAGGCTCGGGAGAAAAGAGAACGTGCATGCCCCCACTGGAGACGAGGACTGACTCCCCTGGGGAGACTCCAGAAGTACCACAAGATCCATGTCAGCACTGGAGAGGAATCCTCAGGTTCCAGCACCGACTCCACACAAGGTCTTAGGCCCTGGCATCGACGGAGAGGAATCCCGAGAGGCCCCTGAGCAACTCGCATTCGGTCTGGCCTTTCATGAGGCCACCAGAGCGGTTGGCTGAGGTCCCCGTAATAAGTCGAGAGCACCTGCCACAACTCGAGAAAATCCAGGAGGTTCTCCCCTCCAGGCCAGATGAGACCCATTTCCACCGAGTCGTCTCGAGGCTAATCACACCTAACCTCTGGAACTTCCAAAGGGTCCTTCACACCTTTGCTGCAATTCAAGAAGTTCCCCGACATACCCGTCTCCACTCGAGAGGAAGCACTAGAGTCCCGCCATATCCAGAGATGCCCCGTTTCCGCCTCATAGCTCGAGAGGAGGGATCCTTTACTGCGTGGTTGGGAAAGAATTCCCAGCATTCCCGTCGCATCCCAAGAGGAGGCGCTCTGCACAGGAAAGGCGAGAGGAACTGCAGGGTCGTGTCACCATTCCCAGAGTCCCCCAGATGTCTCAGTCCGTTCCAGGGAAACCTGTTTTACCTGCACTGCCTCGACTTTCAAGCTGAGGATCGACTCACACCACGGTGGCACGTGGGACAACCCTGTAGGAAAGCCTCGTGGGAAAGCCTCGTGGGAAAGCCTCGAGGGAAAGCCACAGATCCCTTGATCCACGCGAAGGGGAAGTGCGACACTGCTGCTACAGCGCGGGAGGAAAGCGCACGTACTTGCCCCACTCGAGACGAGGACTGACTCCCCTGGGGAGACTCCAGAAGTACCCCCAAGATCCATGTCAGCACTGGGAGTGGAATCCTCAGGTTCCTGCACCGGATCCACACAAGACCTTAGGCCCCTGCATCGACGGGAGAGGAAGCCCGAGAGGCCCCCGAGCAACTCGCATGGGGACTGGCCTTTCATGACGCAACCACAGAGGGTCCCTGAGGTTTCCCGTCATAAGTCGAGAGCACCTGCCTCAACTCGAGAAAATCCAAGAGGTTCTCCCCTGCAGGCGAGATGAGGCCCATTTACGCAGAGGCGTTTCGAGGCTAATCACACCTAACCTCTGGAACTTCCAATGGGTCCTTCACACCCTTGCTGCAACTCAAGAAGTTCCCCGACATACCCGTCTCCACTCGAGACGAAGCACGTGAGTCCCGCCTACATCCAGAGGAGCCCCGTTTCCGCCTCCTAGCTCCGAGAGGGCGATCCTTTCCCTGCGTGCTCGGGAAAGAATTCCCGGCGTTCCCGTCACATCTCAAGAGCAGGCGCTCTCCACAGGAAAGGAGAGAGGAACTCTAGGTTCGTGCCATCATTCCCAGAGTCCCCCAGATGTCTCAGTCCATTACAGGGAAACCTGTTTTCCCTGCACTGCGTCGACTTTCAAGACGAGGATCGACTCACACCACGGTGGCACGTGGGACAGCCCTGTGGGAAAGCCTCGTGGGAAAGCTTCGTGGGAAAGCCTAGAGGGAAAGCCACAGATCCCTTCATATACCCGAAGGGAAGCGTGACACTGCTCCTACAGCTCGGGAGGAAAGCGCACGTGCATGCCCCCACTCGAGACGAGGACTGACTCCCCTGGGGAGACACCAGAAGTACCCCAATATCCACGTAAGCACTGGGAGAGGAATCCTCAGGTTCCGGCACCGACTCCACACAAGGTCTTAGGCCCCGGCCATTGACGGGAGAGAAATCCCGAGAGGACCGCCGAGTAACTCGCAAGGAAATGGCCTTTCCCAATGCCACCAGAGCGGGTCCCTGAGGTCCCCGTCGTAAGTCGAGTGCACCTGCCACAACTCGAGAAAATCCAGTAGGTTCTACCCTCCAGGTGAGATGAGGCCCATTTCCACTGAGGCGTCCTGAGGCTAATCACACCTGACCTCTGGAACTTCCAAAGGGTACTTCACACCTTTGCTGTAACTCAAGAAGTTCCCTGACATACCGGTCTCCACTCGAGAGGAAGCACGAGAGTCCCGACCACATCCAGAGGAGCCCCGTTTCCACCTCCTAGCTCGAGAGGAGGGATCCTTTCCCTGCGTGGTCGGGAAAGAATTCCCGGCGTTCCCGTCGCATCTCAAGTGGAGGCGCTCTTCACAGGAAAGGCGAGAGGAACTCCAGTGTCGTTCCACATTCCCAGAGTCCCCCAGATGTCTCAGTCCATTCCAGGGAAACCTGTTTTCCCTGCACTGCCTCCACTTTCAAGCCGAGGATCGACTCACACCACGATGGCACGTGGGACAGCCTGTGGGAAAGCCTCGAGGGAAAGCCCCTGATCCCTTGATGCTCGCGAAGGGAAGGGTGACACTGCTGCTACAGCTCGGGAGGAAAGCGCACGTGCATGCCCCCACTCGAGACGAGGACTGACTCCCCTGGGGAGACTCCAGAAGTACCCCAAGATCCATATCAGCACTGGATTGGAATCCTCGGTTTCCGGCACCGATTCCACACAAGACCTTAGGCCTGGGCATCGACGGGAGAGGAATCCTGAGAGGCCCCAAGCAACTCGAATGGGGACTGGCCTTTCCTCAATCCACTAGAGCAGGTCCCTGAGGTCCCCTTCGTAAGTCGAGAGCACCTGCCGCAACTCGAGAAAATCCAGGAGGTTCTCCCATCCAGGCGAGATGAGGCCCATTTTCGCTGAGGCGTCTCGAGGCTAATCACACCTACCTCTGGAACTTACAAAGGGTCCTTCACACCCTTGCTGCAACTCAAGAAGTTCCGCGACATAACCGTCTCCACTCGAGTGGAAGCACGATAGTCCCGCCCACATCCAGAGGAGCCCCGTTTCCGCCTCCTAGCTCGAGAGGAGGGATCCTTTCCCTGCGTGGTCGGGAAAGAATTCTCGGCATTTCCGTCGCATCTCAAGAGGAGGCGCTCTCCACAGGAAAGGCGAGAGGAACTCCAGGGTCGTGCCACCAATCCCAGAGTCCTCGAGATGTCTCAGTCCATTCCAGGAAAACTTGTTTTCCCAGCACTGCGTTGACTTTCAAGCCGAGGATCGACTCACACCACGGTGGCACGTGGGACAGCCCTGTGGGAAAGTCTTGTGGGAAAGCCTCGTGGGAAAGCCTCGAGAGAAAGCCACAGATCCCTTGATCCACGCGAAGGGAAGCGTGACACTGCTGCTACAGCTCGGGAGGAAAGCGCACGTGCATGCCCCCCCTCGAGACGAGGACTGACTCCCCTGGGGAGACTCCAGAAGCACCCCAAGATCCATGTCAGCACTGGAGAGGAATCCTCAGGTTCCGGCACCGACTCCACACAAGATCATAGGTCCCGGAATTGACGGGAGAGGAATCCTGAGAGGCCCCCGAGCAACTCGCATGGGGACTGTCCTTTCCTGAGGCCACCAGAGCGGGTCCCTGAGGTCCCCGTCGTAAGTCGAGAGCACCTGTCACAACTCCAGAAAATACAGGAGGTTCTCCTCTACAGGCGAGATGAGGCCCATTTCCGCTGAGGCGTCTCCAGGCTAATCACTTCTGACATCTGGAACTTCCAAAGGGTCCTTCACACCCTTGCTGCAACTCAAGAAGTTCCCCGACATACCCGTCTCCACTTGAGAGGAAGCACGAGAGTCCCGGCCACATCCAGAGGAGCCCCGATTCCGTCTCCTAACGCGAGAGGTGGGATCCTTTCCCTGCGTGGTCGGGAAAGAATTCCCGGCGTTCCCGGCGCATCTCAAGAGGAGGCGATCTCCACAGGAAAGGCGAGAGGAACTCCAGGGTCGTGCCACCATTCCCAGAGTCAACCAAATGTCTCTGTCCATTCCAGGGAAACCTGTTTACCCTGCACTGCGTCGACTTTCAGGCCGAGGATCGACTCACACCAAGGTGGCAAGTGGGACAGCCCTGTGGGAAAGCCTCGAGGGAAAGGCTCGTGGGAAAGCTTCGTGGGAAAGCCTCGTGGGAAAGCCTCGAGGGAAAGGCACAGATCCCTTGATCCACGCGAAGGGAAGGATGACACTGCTCCTACACCTCGGGAGGAAAGCGCACGTGCATGCCCCCACTCGAGACCAGGACTGACTCCCCAGGGAAGACTTCAGAAGTACCCCAAGATCCATGTCAGCACTGGAGAGGAATCCTCAGGTTCCGGCACCCACTCCACACAAGATCTTAGGCCCCGGCATCGAAGCGAGAGGAATCCCGAGAGGCCCCCGAGCAACTCGCATGGGGACTGGGCTTTCCTGAGGCCACTAGAGCGGGTCCCTGAGGTCCCCGTCATAATTCGAGAGCACCTGCCGCAACTCGAGAAAATACAGGAGGTTCTCCTCTCCAGGCGAGATGAGGCCCATTTCCGCTGAGGCGTCTCGAGGCTAATCAATTCTAAAATCTGGAACTTCCAAAGGATCCTTCACACCCTTGCTGCAACTCAAGAAGTTCCCCGACATAACCGTCTCCACTTGAGAGGAAGCACGAGAGTCCCGGCCACATCCAGAGGAGCCCCGTTTCCGTCTCATAGCTCGAGAGGAGGGATCCTTTCCCTGCGTGGTCGGGAAAGAATTCCCGCCGTTCCCGTCGCATCTCAAGAGGAGGCGATCTCCACAGGAATGAGGAGAGGAACTCCAGATTCGTGCCACCATTCCAAGAGTCAACCAGATGTCTCCGTCCATTCCAGGGAAACCTTTTTTCCCTGCACTGCCTCGACTTTCAAGCCGAGGATCGACTCAAACCACGGTGGCACGTGGGACAGCCCTATGGGAAAGCGTCGTGGGAAAGCCTCGTGGAAAAGCCTCGAGGGAAAGGCACAGATCCCTTGATCCACGCGAAGGGAAGGGTGACACTGCTGCTACAGCACTGGAGGAAAGCGCACGTACTTGCCCCCACTCGAGACGAGGACTGACTCCCCTGGGGAGACTCCAGAAGTACCCCAAGATCCATGTCAGCACTGGAGTGGAATCCTCAGGTTCCTGCACCGGATCCACACAAGACCTTAGGCCCCTGCATCGACGGGAGAGGAAGCCCGAGAGGCCCCCGAGCAACTCGCATGAGGACTGGCCTTTCATGACGCAACCACAGAGGGTCCCTGAGGTTCCCGTCGTAAGTCGAGAGCACCTGCCTCAACTCGAGAAAATCCAGGGGTTCTCCCCTGCAGGCGAGATGAGGCCCATTTACGCAGAGGCGTTTCGAGGCTAATCACACCTAACCTCTGGAACTTCCAATGGGTCCTTCACACCCTTGCTGCAACTCAAGAAGTTCCCCGACATACCCGTCTCCACTCGAGACGAAGCACGTGAGTCCCGCCTACATCCGGAGGAGCCCCGTTTCCGCCTCCTAGCTCGAGAGGGGCGATCCTTTCCCTGCGTGCTCGGGAAAGAATTCCCGGCGTTCCCGTCACATCTCAAGAGCAGGCGCTCTCCACAGGAAAGGAGAGAGGAACTCTAGGTTCGTGCCATCATTCCCAGAGTCCCCCAGATGTCTCAGTCCATTACAGGGAAACCTGTTTTCCCTGCACTGCGTCGACTTTCAAGACGAGGATCGACACACACCACGGTGGCACGTGGGACAGCCCTGTGGGAAAGCCTCGTGGGAAAGCTTCGTGGGAAAGCCTAGAGGGAAAGCCACAGATCCCTTCATATACCCGAAGGGAAGCGTGACACTGCTCCTACAGCTCGGGAGGAAAGCGCACGTGCATGCCCCCACTCGAGACGAGGACTGACTCCCCTGGGGAGACACCAGAAGTACCCCAATATCCACGTAAGCACTGGAGAGGAATCCTCAGGTTCCCGGCACCGACTCCACACAAGGTCTTAGGCCCCGGCATTGACGGGAGAGAAATCCCGAGAGGACCCCGAGTAACTCGCAAGGAAATGGCCTTTCCCAATGCCACCAGAGCGGGTCCCTGAGGTCCCCGTCGTAAGTCGAGTGCACCTGCCACAACTCGAGAAAATCCAGTAGGTTCTACCCTCCAGGTGAGATGAGGCCCATTTCCACTGAGGCGTCCTGAGGCTAATCACACCTGACCTCTGGAACTTCCAAAGGGTACTTCACACCTTTGCTGTAACTCAAGAAGTTCCCTGACATACCGGTCTCCACTCGAGAGGAAGCACGAGAGTCCCGACCACATCCAGAGGAGCCCCGTTTCCACCTCCTAGCTCGAGAGGAGGGATCCTTTCCCTGCGTGGTCGGGAAAGAATTCCCGTCGTTCCCGTCGCAACTCAGAGGAGGCGCTCTCCACAGGAAAGGCGAGAGAAACTCCAGGGTCATGCCAGCATTCCCAGAGTCCCCCAGAACTCTCAGTCCATTCCAGGGAAACCTGTTTTCTCTGAACTGTTTTGACTTTCAAGCCGAGGATCGACTCACACCACGGTGGCACGTGGGACAGCCCTGTGGGAAAGACTCGTGGGAAAACCTCGAGGGAATGCCACAGATCCCTTTTTCCACGCGAAGGGAAGCGTGAAACTGCTGCTACAGCTCGGGGCGGAAATCGCACGTGCATGCTCCCACTCGAGACGAGGACTGACTCCGCTCGGAAGACTCCAGAAGTACCCCAAGATCCATGTCAGCACTGGAGAGGAAACCTCAGGTCTGGCACCGACTCCACACATGGTCTTAGGCCCCGATATCGACGGGAGCGGTATCCCGTGAGGCCCCCGAGCAACTAGCATGGGGACTGGCCTTTCCTGAGGCCACCAGAGCGGGTCCCTGAGGTCCCCGTCGTAAGTCGAGAGCACCTGCCGAAACTCAAGAAAATCCAGGAGGTTCTCCCTTCCAGGCGAGATGAGGCCCATTTCCGCGGAGGCATCTCGAGGCTAAGCACACCTAACTTCTGGAACTTCCAAGGGGTCCTTCACACCCTTGCTGCAACTCAAGAAGTTCCCGACATACCCGTCTCCACTCAAGAGGAAACACGAGAGTCCCGCCCACATCCAGAGGAGCCCCCTTTCTGCCTCCTAGCTCGAGAGGAAGGATCCATTCCCTGTGTGCTCGTGAAAGAATTCCCGGCCTTCCCGTCACATCTCAAGAGGCCTCACTCTCCACAAGTAAGGCAAGCGGAACTCCAGGGTCGTGCCACCATTACCAGAGTCCTCCAGATGTCTCAGTCCATTCCAGGGAAATCTGTTTCCCTGCACTGCTTCGTTTTCAAGCCGAGGATCGACTCACACTACGGTGGCAAGTGGGACAGCCCTGTGGGAAAGCCTCATGGGAAAACCTCCTGGAAAGCCTCGAGGGAAAGCCACAGATCCCTTGATCCACGAGAAGGGTAGCGTGACACTGCTGCTACAGCTTGGGAGGAAAGCGCACGTGCATGCCCCCACTTGAGACTCGGACTGACTTCCCTGGGGAGACTGCAGAAGTACCCCAAGATCCATGTCAGCGCTGGAGAGGAATCCTCAGGTTTCGGCACCGACTCCACACAAGGTCTTAGGCACTGGCATCGACGGGAGAGGAATCCCGGGAGGCTCCCGAGCAACTCGCAAGGGGACTGGCCTTTCCTGAGGCCACCAGAACGGGTCCCTGATGTCCCCGTCTTAAGTAGAGAGCACCTGCCGCAACTTGAGAAAATCCAGGAGTTTCTCCCCTCCAGGCGAGATGAGGCCCATTTCCGCTGAGGCGTCTCGAGGCAAATCACACCTAAACTCTGGAACTTCCAAAGGGTCCCTCACACCGTTGCTGCAACTCAAGAAGTTCCCCGACATACCCGTCTGCACTCGAGAGGAAGGACGAGAGTCCCGCCCACACCCAGAGGAGCCCCGATTACGCCTCCTAGCTCGAGAGGAGGGATCCTTTCCCTGCGTGGACAGGGAAGAATTCCCGGAGTTCCCGTCTCATCTAAGGAGGAGGCACTCTCCACAGGAAAGGCGAGAGGAATTCCACGGTCGTGCCACCATTCCCTGAGTCCCCCCAGATGTCTCAGTCCAGTCCAGGGAAACCTGTTTTCCCTGCAATGCCTCGACTTTCAAGCCGAGGATCGACTCACACCAAGGTGGCATGTGGGACAACACTCTGGGAAAGCCTCGTTGGAAAGCCTCGTGGGAAAGCCTGAAGGGAAAGCCACAGATCCCTTGATCCACGTGAAGGGAAGCGTGACACTCCTGCTACAGCTCGGGAGGAAAGCGCACGTGCATGCCCCCACTCGAGACGAGGACTGATTCCACTGGGGAGACTCCAGAAGTACCCCAAGATCCATGTCAGCACTGGAGAGCAATACTCAGGTTCCGGCACCGGACACCACACAAGGTCTTAGGCCCCGGCATCGACGGGAGAGGAATCCCGAAAGGCCCCCGAGCACTCGAATGCGGACTGGACTTTCCTGAGGCCACCAGGGCGGGTCCCTGAGGTCCCCGTCGTAAGTCGAGTGCACCTGCCACAACTCGAGAAAATCCAGGAGGTCTCCCCTTCAGGCGAGATGAGGCCCATTTCCGCTGAGGTGTCTCGAGGCAAATCACACCTAAACTCTGGAACTTTCAAAGGGTCCCTCACACCCTTGCTGCAACTCAAGAAGTTCCCCGACATACCCGTCTCCACTCCAGAGGAAGCACGAGAGTACCGCCCACATACAGAGGAGCCCCGTTTTCCGCCTCCTATCTCGAGAGGAGGGATCCTTTCCCTGCGTGGTCGGGAAAGAATTCGCTGGGCGTTTCCGTCGCATCTCAAGAGGGGCGCTCTCCACAGGAAAGGTCG
>NW_017192426.1:0-10288 GCF_001704415.2 Capra hircus
GAACCCAAACGGCCACAGGCAAAGATGCTCAGCATCCTGAAGTATTACAGGAGTGACGCTGATCAAAATGACAGCAAGAAATCAAACCCCATTTGACAGAATGGCCATCCTCACAGTCTGCAAGCCGTACATGGAGAAGAGAGCCAGGAGATGACGGAAACCCCCCCTTCATGTTCCCTGGGAACAGACGTTGGCAAGTCTCTTGAAGGGACAGCCTGCACAGGGCAGAACAAACAGGTCAAGAGAACTAAATGAGAGCTAGGATTCTAATACTCACACCTGGGCCTCTATTACAAAAAAAAAATCATCATTCAAAATGACACATGAACCCCAACCTTCCCTGCAGTGGTACCTCCAACTGCCAAGACACAGACCAAGAAAAAGGTGCACTGACAAATTAGATCTTAGGGACTGTTGTACATATACACAAGGGGCTATTACTCAGACTTCAGATATCACCAATGAAATTATGAGATTATGCAACGGTCCCACAAGCATGGACCTTGGAGGAAAATACACTCAGTGAAGTCAGCAACCGAGGAAGACAGGATAGCAGATGATGTCCCTGGAGGCGAAATTGAACAAAAGAGATACAGAGGAAATAATCTGCATCATAAACGAGACTGCGATTCAAACACAAATATTCAAAAAAAAAAAAAGAGAGAGAGAGAGAGTTCCAAGGATGAATTAGGAGGTTGTGACTACTCTATACATAGAAATCTGTATCTGTAATAGATTATACACAAGAATTATCTCCTTCCTTCCACATATGCATTGAAATGTGTATCTCTAACATTGTTGTTTGGTCGCTAAGTCGTGTCAGAAAGTTTGCAAACTCCTTGAATGTAGCCTGCCACGCTCCTCTGCCCATGGCATTACCCAGGCAAGTGTACTGGGATGGGTTGCCATCTCCTTCTCCAGGGTTCTAACATACCCGTGGAAATAAGTATCGGTATTAGCTAAGCAACAAGGATTATTTTCCACTTTCTATCCTTCCTTCTGTGCACGCATCTAGAGAAATATTTATCTCTATCATATACAAGAATCTGTAGCTGTAATAGAACACCCACAAGGACTATCTCCTTCCTTCGTTTCTTGCAGATGTACAAGGAAACTATACCTCTAATAAATGTTCTACAGGGATCTGATGTTCAGCACAGAGTACTTTATTCAACCTTGTTCAACTGTGTGGCAAAATAATCAGTAAAAAGTATGAAAGCCCATAATATATGTGTCATAGCTGAATCAGTCCATTGTATACTATGGACAAAGACAAAACTGCAAATAGACTGGCTTCAACATAAGAACAGCATGAAATAAAGGAAAGTAATGTCTAGTTTATTTCCTCCAATCTGTTTGACTTAGGATGCTATCTGAATCTTGGTAGCTGAATAGGCTTAAACCAGGGATGGACGTGGGTGGTGTCGAGATAGCCGAGCAGGTTTGCCCTGGCTGGGACAGAATCCTTAGTGAACTGAAATCCGGATGGCCCGACCCTCTGACTTGGAGGAACACAGAAAACTGCCCAGATCGCAGGTCTCCCGTGTTGGGGTCCCAGCTCAAGACTCCTTGGAGTGCAGCCTCCTAGGCACCCAGCAGGGAGCACTGCCAAGTAAAGCATGAGGCTAGAGGGAGGGCGAAGCTTCAGGGGGAAGAGGTGGTGAGATAGAAGGGCTTGGGTGCTTGCTCAGCACATTCCACTCTAATTCACATCCAGGAAGCTGACTTTCCTTAAGGCTCTGGTTGCAGTGGAACCAGAGCTGAACATGAAGAAGTGCTGCCGCCTTGTGGACATTTCCTGTAAGAACAACTTTCCCACCAGCGCTGACTGGCACCTGCAATTAGGAAGGCATTGCGGGAGAAATATCAATCATCTCAGATATGCAGATGACACACCCTTATGGCAGAAAGTGAAGAGGAACTAAAAAGCCTCTTGATGAAAGTGAAAGAGGAGAGTGAAAAAGTTGCATTAAGCTCAACATTCAGAAAACGAAGATCATGGCATCTGGTCCCATCACTTCATGGCAAGTAGATGGGGAAACAGTGGAAACAGTGGCAGACTTTACTTTTTTGGGCTCCAAAATCACTGCAAATGGTGACTGCAGCCATGAAATTAAAAGATGCTCACTCCTTGGAAGAGAGGTTATGACCAACCTGGATAGCATATTGAAAAGCAGAGACATTACTTTGCCAACAAAGATCGTCTAGTCAAGGCTATGGCTTTTTTAGTGGTCATGTATGGATGCAAGAGTTGGACTGTGAAAAGGCTGAGTGCCGAAGAACTGATGGTTTTGAACTGTGTTGGAGAAGACTCTTGAGAGTCCTTGGACTGCAAGGAGATCCAACCAGTACATTCTAACGGAGATCAGCCCTGGGTGTTCTTGGAAGGAATGATGCTAAAGCTGAAACTCCAGTACTTTGGCACCTCATGTGAAGAGTTGACTCACTAGAAAAGACTTTGATGCTGGAGGGACTGGTGGCAGGAGGAAAGGGAAGACAGAGGATGAGATGGCTGGATGGCATTACCCACGCAATGGATGTGAGTCTGAGTGAACTCCTGGAGATGGTGATGGATAGGGAGGCCTGGCGTGCTGCGATTCATAGGGTTGCAAAGAGTCGGACACGACTGAGCGACTGAACTGAACTGAAGTGAACTGATGGGGCTGTTAAGGCCAGCTGCCTCAGAAAGGTCCTGTGGCAGGTATTAGAGATAAATTCCAAACACAATCGGCTTTCAAGAAACCAATTTCAAAGGTTAATTTTCCTCATACCTTTAAGGAAAGAAAAAAAGAACCTAAACAACCACAGGACAAGATGCTCAGAATCCTGAATCATTACAGAAGTGATGCCGATCAAAACGACAACAAGGGATCAAATCCCATCTGACAGAATGGCCATCCTAACTGTCTGCAGCAGTACATGGAGGGGAAAGCCGGGAGGCGTTGGAATCCCCCTTCGTGTTGCCTGCGAACAGACGCTGGCAACAGCCCTTTGAAGGGTCAGCCTGCACAGGCCAGAACAGAACAGTCAAGAGAACTAAAGCTAGAATTCTAATACCCACACCTGGCCTACATTTAGAAAAACCTCCATTCAAAATTACACATGCAGAAAAAAACAAAAACAAAAACAAAATTACACATGCACCTCAACTTTCACTGTAGTGGTACCTCCAACTGCCAAGAAAAAGTCCACTGACAGATAAAATCTTAAAGAAATGTGGTACATATATACAAGGGCTATTACTCAGTCTTCAAATATTGCCACTGAAATTATGAAATTATGCCAGTGGTCCCCACAAGCATGGACCTTGGAGGAAAGCACACTAAGTGAACAGAGGAAGAAAATAGCAGATGACGTCCCTGGAGGGAAAAAACGGAAAAAAAAGACATACAGAGGAAGTAATTTATAACATAAAAAGAGACTCAGATCAAACACGAATAATTGTTAAAAAAAAAAAAGAAAAAGAAAGTGCCAGGTACATATTAGGAGGTTACCACTACCTTATACATAGAACCTGTATCCATAATAGATAATCCACAAGGGCCTGATTTTTAGCACAAGAATTCTATTCAACCTTGTTCAATAACCTTTATGGTAAAAGAATGGATAAAAAGAACAGATACGCTGTATATGTCTTAACTGAATCAGTGGACTGTACACTGAGAATCACAAAACTGCAAATTGACTATATTTCAACATAGCATTGGCATGAGATTAAAGAAGAAAAGAAAAGAAAAGTAACGCCTATTATATCCCCCCGACCTTGCTAACTTGCGCTGCTATTCCCTCCCTGGACCCTGAGTAGACTAGAGTCCCAGGGCTGCACTGGGGTGGGGTTGAGACAGCCAGGCAGGGTCCCCTTCATAGAGATGCCTCTTAAACCTGTACTGTCTGTTTTTTTCCGGCTGGGACAAGCATCCCTATTGCACCAAAAGATGGTGGCGTAGTCTGCTGGCCTCGAGGATACAGGGTAAAGCTACCAAGTATCCAGGGCCCTGGTGCTGGGTCCCCTGCTGAAGCCTCCTTCCTGAGAGTGCAGCCTTCTAGGCACTTGGAGCGGTGCCCCAGGTAGGCATGAATCTTGAGGGGAGGGGTAAAGCTTTAGGGGAAGGAGTAGTGAAACTCAAGCACTTAGGTGTTTGCTCAGACATATGCCACTCTAATTCACTGGGCCAGGAAGCCGGCCTTCCCTAAGGCTCTGGTCGCAGATGGAACCAGAGTTGGGCATGAAAAAGTGCTGCCGCCTTGTGGGCATTTCCTATAACTACAACTCAATCTTTTGTGCTTACTGGCACCTCCAGTTCACAAGGTCTGTGGGGCTGTTAATGACAGCTGCCCTCAGGAAAGGTCCTGGGACGGTTATTGAAGAAATAAATTCCAAACACAATGAACTTTCAAGAAGCCAACTGCAACAGGTAAATTTTCTTCACATCCCCCAAATCCCCAAATGGCCACAGGACAAGATGCTCAACATCCCCAATTATTGCAGAAGGAATGCCAAACTAAAAGACACCAAGAAATCAGTTCCCACCTGTCAGGATGGTCATCCTCACAAATCTACAAACAGTAAACAAGGGCGAGAGCCAGGCGGAGAGGAAACCCCCCTACGCGGTCAGTGTGAATGGACACTGGAAACAGCCCCTAGAAAGGACAGTCTCCTCAGGGCAGAAACTAAAGCTTCAAAAGGGCTCAGCCCGTGGCCTGACATACCCACACCTGGGCCTGTATCCTGAGAAAACCGCCAGTGAAAAAGACACAGGCACCCCATCATTCACTACAGAGCCAGGACACAGAACCAGCCAGATGTCACCCGACAGATTAAAGGTTAAAGAAGATGTGTACATACATACAATGGACTATTACTCAGTCATGAAAATGGCCACTGAAATTATGCCACTGAAATTATGCACAAGGATCGACCTTGGAGGATCATAGACTAAGTGAAGTTAGTTGGATGGAGAAAAGACAATTTTGCCTTATAGGCAAAATACAAAAAGAGATACAACGGAACAAATTTACAACAAAAATAGTGACTCTGAGAATTCAAACACAACCAGAAGTTCCCATGAAAATGTGAAAGAGCAAGGATGAATTAGGACGTCAGGGCTAAGATATACACAGAAATCTGTGTCTGTAATAGAGAACCCAGAAGGTTATCTCTTTCCTTCCTTCCGAATATACACAGAAATATCTCTCTCTCTAGACGCTCAGGAAGGGCCTGACGGTCAGCACAGGGTACTCTACTCGACCTTCTGCAGTAACCTCTATGGCAACAGGATCCAGAAAAGAACAGATATGCTGTCTGTATGTGTCATAAGTGAGTCAGGTGGCTGTAATCTGAAGACAAGCACAAAACTGCAAAGTGACCCTACTCCAAGGCAGCACAGGCAAGAGACTAAAGAAAAGGAACAGAAGAGCAGTGCCTGGTTTACTCCCCACGACCTCCCTGAGTTGGGCTGCTCTCCCATTCCTGGAGCCTGAGCAGGCTTGAGTCTCATGTCTGGACTGGGCTAGAGTCGAGGCAGCTGGGTCGAGACGACCAAAATTTTAATAGAGACACGTAACCTGCGATTTCGCCCCACTAGGTACAACAGCCAAGACAGGAAAGCAAGCTAGCTGTAGAAGCACAGACGAATGGATTCAGACAAGTCCATGTACACAGCGGAATATTTCTCAACCATAAAGAGGTAGGAAATAATGCCAAGTCCAGCCTCAGGAAAGAAAGTGGAGATGATCATTCCAAGTGAAGTGAGGGAGATGAGGAAGACAAGTATCAGATGATATCACTTCTAGCTATAAACTAAAGAGGGATACAAATGAGCTTATTGCCTGGAGACAGAGGCTCCCAGACTTAGAAAAGAAACTTCCAGTCACCAGATATAAAGATGTGGGGCGTGGAGAAGTGAGCTGCTTCAGACTAAGATATGCACACTACTATAGATAAAGTAAGAGACCAGGACCCACCAGGTAACACAAGGAAACTTATTCCACACGCTGTGTTAATCTATGAGGGAAAATCCCCAAACAAATCATATATACATCTACGCAAAAGCGAAACAATTTGTGGTAGAAGGAAAAGCAAAAAACAAAACACCCTCAAGATTGGAATTCGCTGTACTGTGCTATGCTTAGTCGCTCAGTCGTGTCTGACTCTGTGCGACCCCATGGACTGTAGCCCACCAGGCTCCTCTGTCCATGGGGTTCTCCAGGCAGGAATACTGGAGTGGGTTGCCATGCTCTCCTTCAGGGGATGTTTTCAACCCACAGTTCAAATGATGGGATGAAAACAGAAAAAAATGAAAAAGAAATTCTGACTCTATTTCCCTCAGGAAATACTGAGCTGGGCTGGTGTCATATCTCTGGAGCCTGACTGGTTTGGGTCCCAAGGATGGAGTGTCCTGGGGGCTGAGGGAGCTGGGAGCATGTAGCAGGCAGTGTGTCTCCAAAATGGACCTGGAGTGCCTGTTGCCCTCTGGAGAGCCCCCAGCCTCCAGAGACAGGCAGGATAAATTAAGAGATTGGAATCAACATATACATATTAATATATATCAAATAGATAATTTAAGTACTCACTGAATAGCACAGGAAAGCTTATTGAACACACTATAATCACCTATATGCGAAAAGAACCTGAAAGGGAATAGATAAATGTCTGTGTGTAACTGAATCGAGTTCTGTAACCTGACACAAACGCATCAGAAATCCACTGTATTCCAATAGAAAACAACAAGGAATTTACAGACCACCCCTCCCCCTCGACAAAAAGACAGAGAGACAATGCGGCGTGAAGTACTGCTGCCGCCTTGTGGCCAGTTTCTGTAATAACACCATGCAGAGCTGTGCTGCTGGGAATTGAATATTCACAGGATTCAGGGGCTGTAAGTAAAAAACACGTGCCCTCCAGAAATGTCCTTTGTCATCGAAAGAGAATCCAAACAAGACAGGCGTTAAAGAAGCCAATTTCAAGATGTAAGTTTAAATCACACGTTTTTTAAAAAATCACACGAAAAAGATGCCAACATCACTAAACATTAGAGAAATGCAATTCTAACTACGAGGTATCACATCACGCCAGGAGGAATGGCCGTTGCCAAACACTCTGCAAACAATGAGTGCTGAGAGGGTGTGCAGACAAGGGAACCCTCCTCCACGGAGCTTGGGATACAAATGGGGAACACCCACTCCGGAGGACACCCTGAGGATTCCTTCAACCATGAAAATGAGAATGAAATTAGAAAACATCCTAACACCAAACACAAAATAAACACCAGAGAGCATAAATATCTAGATGTAATGATGGACACTATGAAATCCTTGAGAAAAATATAAACAGGACACAATCTGACATAAAATGCAAGTTCTTTATGGGTCCATCTCCTAGAAAAATGAAAAACAAACCACAAATCAGAAAGTGGGAGTGAATCAACCTTAAAAGCATTTGCATACCTAAAGGAAATCCTCAAGGAAAGGCAAGGATAATCCTCAAAATCAGTTCAGTTGCTCAGTCAAGTCCAACTCTTTGCGACCCCATGGACTGCAGCATGCCAGGCCTCCCCATCCATCACCAACTCCTGGAGCTTACTCAAACTCATGTCCATCGAGTTGGTGATGCCATCCAACCATCCCATCCTCTGTTGTCCCTTCTCTTCCCACCTTCAATCTTTCCCAGCATCAGGGTCTTTTCAAATGAGTCAGTTCTTTGCATCAGGTGGCCAAAGTATTGGAGTTTTAGCTCCAGCATCAGCCCTTCCAATGAATATTCAGGACAGATCTCCTTTAGGATGGATTGGTTGGATCTCCTTGCAGTCCAAAGGACTCTCAAGAGTCTTCTCCAACACCACAGGTCAAAAGCATCAATTGTTCAATGCTAAGCTTTCTTTATAGTTCAACTCTCACGTCCATACATGACCACTGAAAAACCATATTTTTGATTAGACCGACTTTGTGGCAAAGTAATGTCTCTGCTTTTTAATATGCTGTCTTGTTTGGTCATAGCTTTACTTCCAAGGAGCAAGCATCTTTTAATTTCATGGCTGCAGTCACATCACATCTGCAGTGATTTTTGAGCTCCCCAAAATAAAATCTCTCACTGTTTCCATTGTTTCCCCAAGTATTTGCCATGAAGTGATGGGACCAGATGCCATGATCTTAGTATTCTGAATGTTGAGTTTTAAGCCAACTTTTTCACTCTCTTCTTTCACTTTCATCAAGAGGCTCTTTAGTTCTTCTTCACTTTCTGCCATAAGGGTGGTATCATCTGCATATCTGAGGTGATATTTCTCCCAGGAATCTTGATTCCAGCCTGTGCTTCATCCAGCCAGCGTTTCTCATGGTGTACTCTGCATATACGAAGCAGGGTGATGTACTCTTTTCCCAATTTGGAACCAGTCTGTCGTTCCATGTCCAGTTCTAACTGTTGCTTCTTGACCTGCATACAGATTTCTCAGGAGCCAGGTCAGATGGTCTGGTATTCCCTTCTCTTTAAGGATTTTCCACAGTTTATTGTATCCCACACAGTCAAAGCTTTGGCTTTGTAGTCAATAAAGCAGAAGTAGATGTTTTTTGTGGAACTCTCTTGCTTTTTAGATGATCCAGCGGATGTTGGCAATTTGATCTCTGGTTACTCTGCCTTTTCTAAATCCAGCTGAAACATCTGGAAGTTCATGGTTCATGTACTGTTGAAGCCTCACATGGAGAATTTTGAGCATTACTTTGCTAGCGTGTGAGATGAGTGCAATTGTGCAGTAGTTTGAGCATTCTTTGGCATTGCCTTTCTTTGGGATTGGAATGAAAACTGACCTTTTCCAGTCCTGTGGCCACTGCTGAGTTTTCCAAATGTGCTGGCATACTGAGTGCAGCACTTTCACAGCATCGTCTTTTAGGATTTGAAATAACTCAACTGGAATTCCATCACCTCCACTAGCTTTGTTCATAGTGATGCTTCCTTAAGGCCCACCTGACTTTGCATTCTGGGATGTCTGGCTCTGGGTGAGTGATCACACCATTGTGATTATCTGGGTCATGAAGATCTTTTTTGTATAGTTCTTTTGTGTATTCTTGCCACATCTTCTTAATATCTTCTGCTTCTGTTAGGTCCATACAATTTCTGTACTTTATTGTGCCCATTTTTGCATGAAATCTTCCCTTGGTGGCTCTAATTTTCTTGAAGAGATCTCTAGTCTTTCCCATTCTGTTGTTTTCCTCTATTTCTTTGCATTGATCACTGAGGAAGGCTTTCTTCTCTCTCCTTGCTATTCTTTGGATCTCTGCATTCAAATGGGTATATCTTTCCCTCTCTCCTTTGGTTTCACTTCTCTCCTTTTCTCAGCCATTTACAAGGCCCCCTCAGGCAACCATTTTGGCCTTTTTTGCAAAGGTTTCTTTTTCTTGGCAATGGTCTTGATCACTGCCTCCTGTACAGTGTCATGAACCTCCGTCCATAGTTCTTTAGGCACTCTGTCGATCAGATCTAGTCCCTTGAATCTATTTCTCACTTCCACTGTAATAATCTTAAGGGATTTGATGGTTTAGTGGTTTTTTCCCTACTTTCTTCAATTTAAGTCTGAATGTAGCACTAAGGAGTTCATGATCTGAGCTACAGTCAGCTCCCGGTCTTTTTTTACTGACTGTATAGAGCTTCTCCATCTTTGGCTGCAAAGAATATAATCAATCTGATTTCGGTGTTGACCATCTGGTGATGTCCATGTGTAGAGTCTTGTGTTGTTGGAAGAGGGTGTTTGTTATGACCTGGGTCTTCTCTTGGCAAAACTCTGTTAGCTTTTTACCTGTTTCATTTTGTACTCCAAGCCCAAACTTGCCTGTTACTCCTGGTATCTGTGGACTTCCTACTTTTCATTCCAGTCCCCTATAATGAAAAGGACATCTTTTTTGGGTGTTAGTTCTAGAAGGTCTTGTAGGTCTTCATAGAAACGTTCAACTTCAGCTTCTTCAGCATTACTGGTTGGAGCATAGACTTGGATTACTGTGATATTGAATGATTTGTCTTGGAAACAACCACAGATTATTCTGCTATTTTTGAGATCAGGAATAAATTTTTAAAATAGGAAAAAATATTTGCCAAGGAAGATACCAGAAGGGATTCATCTCCAAAACCTAGGAACAGCTTGTGCAACTTAATATCAACAATACATACAACCAAGAACAAATGGGGAAGATCGAAAATAGTTATTTATCTCAGGAAGGCCTACAGATTGCACTTAGGCACATGAAAGTATTCTCAGCATCACTAATTATTAGAAAAACACAACTCCAAGTTCAAGGAGCTAAG
>NW_017192427.1:0-10286 GCF_001704415.2 Capra hircus
AAGGCCTTGTGTGGAGTCGGTGCCAGAACCTGAGGTTTCCTCTCCAGTGATGACATGGATCTTGGGGTACTTCTGGAGTCTCCCCAGGGGAGTCAGTCCTCGTCTCGAGTGGGGGCATGCACGTGCGCTTTCCTCCCGAGCTGTAGTAGCAGTGTCACGCTTCCCTTCACGTGGAACAAGGGATCTGTGGCATTCCCTCGAGGATTTCACGTGAGACTTTCCCACGAGGCTTTCCCACAGGGCTGTCCCACGTGCCACCGTGGTGCGAGTCGGTCCTCGTCTTGAAAGTCGAGGCAGTGCAGGGAAAACAGGATTCCCTGGAAAGGACTGAGACATCTGGGGGACTCTGGAATGGTGACAGGACCCTGGAGTTCCTCTCGCCTTTCCTGTGGAGAGCGCCTGCTCATGAGTTGCGACGGGAACGCCGGGAATTATTTCCCGAACACGCAGTGAAAGGATCCCTTCTCTCGAGCTAGGAGGCGGAAACGCGGCACCTCTGGATGAGGGCGGGTCTCTCGTGCTTCCTCTCGAGTGGAGACGGGTATGTTGGGGAACTTCTTGAGTTGCAGCAATGGTGTGAAGGACCCTTTGTAAGTTCCAGAGGTTAGGTGTGATTAGCCTCGAGACGGCTCAGCGGAAATGGGCCTCATCTGGCCTGGAGGGAGAACCTCCTGGATTTTCTCGAGTTGCGGCAGGTGCTCTCGACTTACGACGGGGATCACATGGACCCGCTGTGCTGGCCTCAGGGAAGGCCAGGCCCATGCGAGTAGCTCGGGGCCTCTCAGGATTCCTCTCCCGTCGATGCCGGTGCCTAAGACCTTGTGTGGAGTCGGTGCCAGAACCTGAGGATTCCTCTCCAGTGCTGAAATGGATCTTGAGGTACTTCTGGAGTCTTCCCAGGGGAGTCAGTCCTCGTCTCGAGTGGGGGCATGCACGGGCGCTTTCCTCTCCAACTGTAGCAGCAGTGTCACACTTCCCTTCGCGTGGATCAAGGGATCTGTGGCTTTCCCTCGAGGCTTTCCCACGAGGCTTTCCCACGAGGCTTTCCCACAGGGTTGTCCACGTGCCACCGTGGTGCGAGTCGATCCTCGGCTTGAAAGTCGAGGCAGTGCAGGGAAAACAGGTTGCCCTGGAATGGAGTGAGACATCTGGGGGACCCTGGCAATGGTGGCACGACCCTGGAGTTCCTCTCTCCTTTCTTGTGGAGAGCGCCTCCTCTTGAGATGCGACGGGAACGCCGGGAATTCTTTCCCCACACGCAGGGAAAGGATCCCACCTCTCGCGCTAGGAGGCGGAAACGGGGCTCCTCTGGATGTGGGCGGGACTCTCGTGCTTCCTCTCGAGTGTAGACGGGAATGTTGGGGAACTTCTTGAGTTGCAGCAAGGGAGTGAAGGACCTTTTGAAGTTCGAGAAGTTAGGTGTAATAAGCCGTGAGACGCCTCAGCGGAAATTGGCCTCATCTCCCTGGAGGGGAGAATCTCCTGGATTTTCTCGAGTTGCAGCAGGTGCTCTCGACTTACGACCAGGAGCTCAGAGACTCGCTCTGGTGGCCTCAGGAAAGGCCAGTCCCCTGGGAGTTGCTCGGGGCCTCTCGGGATTCCTCTCCCGTCGATGCCGGGGCCTAAGACCTTGTGTGGATTCGAGGCCGGGAACTTAGGATTCCTCTCCAGTGCTGACATAGATCTTGGGGTTCTTCTGGAGTCTCCCCAGGGGAGTGAGTCCTCGTCTAGAGTGGGGGCATGCACCTGCGCTTTCTCCCGAGCAGTAGCAGCAGTGTCACGCTTTCCTTCGCGTGGATCAAGGGATCTGTGGCTTTCCCTCGAGGCTTTCCCACGTGGCTTACCCACAGGGCTGTCCCACGTGCCACCGTGGTGTGAGTCGATCCTCGCTAGGAAGTCGAGGCAGTGCAGGGAAAACGTGATTTCCTGGAATGGACTGAGACATCTTTGGGCTCTGGGAATGGTGACACCACCCTGGAGTTACTCTCGCCTTTCCTGTGGAGAGCGCCTCCTCTTGAGATGCGACGGGAACGCCGCGAATTCTTTCCCGACCACGCAGGGAAAGGATCCTACTCTCGAGGTAGGAGGCAGAAACGGGGCTCCTCTGGATGTGGGTGGGACTCTCGTGCTTCCTCTCGAGTGGAGACGGGAATTTCGGGGAACTTCTTGAGTTGCAGCAAGGTTGTGAAGGACCCTATTGAAGTTCCAGAGGTTAGGTGTGGTTAGCCTCGAAACGCCTCAGCGGAAATGGGCCTCATCTCTCCTGGAGGGGAGAACCTCCTGGATTTTCTCGAGGTGCGGCAGGTGCTCTCGACTTACGACGGGGACCTAGGGGCCCGCTCTGGTGGCCTCAGGAAAGGCCAGTCCCCTTGCGAGTTGCTCGGGGCCTCTCAGATTGCCCTCCGGGCGATGCAAGGGCCTAAGGCCTTGTGTGGAGTCGGTGCCGCAACCTGAGGATTCCTCTCCAGGGATGACATGGATCTTGGGGTACATCTGGGGTCTCCCCAGGGGAGTCAGTCCTCGTCTCGAGTGGGGCATGCACGTGCGCTTTCCTCAGAGCTGTAGCTGCAGTGTCACGCTTCCCTTCGCGTGGATGAAGGGATCTGTGGCTTTCCCTCGAGGCTTTTTCCCACGAGGCTTTCCCACGAGGCTTTCCCACAGGGCTGTCCCACGTGCCACCGTGGTGTGAGTCGATACTCGGCTTGAAAGTCGAGGCAGTGCACGAAAACAGGTTTCCCTGGAATGGACTGAGACATATGGGGGACCCTGGCAAAGGTGGCACGACCCTGGATTTCCTCTCGCCTTTCCTGTGGAGAGCGCCTCCTCTTCAGATGCGACGGGAACGCCGGGAATTCTTTCCCGATCACGCAGGGAAAGGATCCATCCTCTCGCGCTAGGAGGCGGAAACGGGGCTCCTCTGGATGTGGGCGGGACTCTCGTGCTTCCTCTCCAGTGGAGACGGGTATGTCGGGGAACTTCTTGAGTTGCAACAAGGGTGTGAAAAACCCTTTGGAAGTTCCAGAGGTTAGGTGTGATTAGCCTCGAGACGCCTCAGTGGAAATGGGCCTCATATCGCCTGGAGGGGAGAACCTCCAGGATTTTCTCGAGTTTCGGCAGGAGCTCTCGACTGCGACGGGGACCTCAGGGACCGCTCTGGTGGCCTCAGGAAAGGCCTGTCCCATGGAGTTGCTCGGGGCCTCTCGGGATTCCTCTCCCGTCGATCCGGAGCCTAAGACCTTGTGTGGAGTCGGTGCCGAAACCTGAGGATTCCTCTCCAGTGCTGATATGGATCTTGGGGTACTCTTGGAGTCTCCCCAGGGGAGTCAGTCCTCGTCTCGAGTGGGGGCATGCACGTGCGGTTTCCTCTCGAGCTGTAGCAGCAGTGTCACGCTTCCCTTCGCGTGGATCAAGGGATCTGTGGCTTTCCCTCGAGGCTTTCTCACGAGGCTTTCCCACTAGGCTTTCACACAGGGCTGTCCCCACGTGGTGTGAGTCTATCCTCGGCTTGAAAGTCGAGGCAGTGCAGGGAAAACAGGTTTCCTGGAATGGACTGAGACATCTGGGGGCCTGGCAATGGTGGCACGACCCTGGAGTTCCTCTCGCCTTTCCTGTGGAGAGCGCCTCCTCTTGAGATGCGACGGGAACGCCGGGAATTCTTTCCCGACCACGCAGGGAAAGGATCCCTCCTCTCGAGGTAGGAGGCAACGGGGCTCCTCTGGATGTGGGCGGGACTCTCGTGCTTCCTCTCAGTGGAGACGGGTATGTTGGGGGAACTTCTTGAGTTGCAGCAAGGGTGTGAAGGACCTTTGGAAGTTCTAGAGGTTAGGTGTGATTAGCCCCGAGATGCCTCAATGGAAATGGGCCTCATCTCGCCTGGAGGGGAGAACTCCTGGATTTCTCGAGTTGCGGCAGGTGCTCTCGACTTACGATGGGGACCTCAGGGACCCGCTCTGGTGGCCTCAGGAAATTCCAGTCCCCATGCGAGTTGCTCGGGCCCTCTCGGATTCCTCTCCCGTCGATGCCGGGGCCTAGACCTTACGTGAGTCGGTGCTGTAACCTGAGGATTCCTCTCCAGTGCTGACATGGATCTTGGTACTTCTGGAGTCTCCCCAGGGGAGTCAGTCCTCGTCTCGGTTGAGGGCATGCACGTGCGCTTTCCTCCCCAGCTGTAGCAGCAGTGTCGCTTCCCTTCGCGTGGATCAAGGGATCTGTGGCTTTCCCTCGAGGCTTTCCACGAGGCTTTCCCACGAGGCTTTCCACAGGGCTGTCCCACGTGCCACCGTGGTGTGAGTCGATCCTCGGCTTGAAAGTCGAGTCAGTGCGGGAAACAGGTTTCCCTGGAATGGACTGAGACATCTGGGGGACTCGGAGAATGGTGGCATGTCCCTGGAGTTCCTCTCGCCTTTCCTGTGGAGAGCGCCTCCTCTTGAGATGCGACGGGAACGCCGGGAATTCTTTCCGACCGCAGGGAAAGGATCCCTCCTCTCGAGCTATGAGGGGGGGGCTCCTCTGGATGTGGGGTGCTTCCTCTTGAGTGGAGACGGGTATGTCGGGGAACTTCTTGATTTGCAGCAAGGGTGTGAAGGACCCTTTGGAAGTTCCAGAGTTTAAGTGTGCTTAGCCTTGAGATGTGTCAGCGGAAATAGGCTTCATTTTGCCTGGAGGGGAGAACATCCTTGATTTTCTCCAGTTTCGCAGGTGCTCTCGACTTACGACGGGGACCGCAGGGACCCGCTCTCTGGCCTCAGGAAAGGCAGTCAAGATCCAAGACAGCACTCGAGAGGGAGAGACATCACGAGAGGCTCCCGAGCAACTCGCATGGGGACTGGCCTTTCCTGAGGCCACCAAGCGGTCCCTGAGGTCCCCGTCGTAAGTCGAGAGCACCTGCGCAACTCGAGAAAATCCAGGAGGTTCTCCCCTCCAGGCGAGATGAGACCCATTTGCGCTGAGGCATCTCGAGGCTAATCACACCTAACCTCTGGAACTTCCAAAGGCCCTTCACACCCTTGCTGCAACTCAAGAAGTTCCCCGACATACCCGTTTCCACTCGAAGGAAGCACGAGAGTCCCGCCCCATCCAGAGGCCCCGTTTCAGCCTCATAGCTCGAGAGGAGGGATCCTTTCCCTGCGTGGTCGGGAAAGAATTCCGCGTTCCCGTCGCATCTCAAGAAGAGGCGCTCTCCACAGGAAAGGCGAGAGGAACTCAGGGTCGTGCCACATTCCCAGAGCCCCAGATGTCTCAGTCGATTCCAGGGAAACCTGTTTTCCCCTGCAATGCCTCGACTTTCAAGCCGAGGATCGACTCAGACACGGTGGCACGTGGGACAGCCTGTGAAAAGCCTGTGGGAAAGCCTCGTGGGAAAGCCTCAGGAAAGCCACAGATCCCTGGATCACGCAAAGGGAAGCGTGACACTGCTGCTAAAGCTCGGGAGGAAAGCGCACGGGCATGCCCACTCGAGACGAGGACTGACTCCCCTGGGAGACTCCAGAAGTACCCCAAGATCCATGTCAGCACTGGAGAGGAATCCTCAGGTTCCGGCACCGACTCCACACAAGGTCTTAGGCCCGGCATCGACGGGAGAGGAATCGCTAGGCCCCGAGCAACTCGCATGGGGACGGGCCTTTCCTGAGGCACTAGAGCGGGTCCCTGAGGTCCCAATCGTAAGTCGAGAGCACCTGCCGCAACTCGAGAAAATCCAGGAGGTTCTCCCCTCCAGGCGAGATGAGGCCCATTTCCGCTGAGGCGCCTCGAGGCTAATCACATCTAACACTGGAACTTCCAAAGGGTCCTTCACACCCTTGCTGCAACTCAAGAAGTTCCCCGACATACCCGTCTCCACTCGAGAGGAAGCACGAGAGTCCCGCCCACATCCAGAGGAGCCCCGTTTCCGCCTCCTAACTCGAGAGGAGGGATCCTTTCCCTGCGTGACGGAAAGAATTCCCGGCGTTCCCGTCGCATCTCAAGAGGAGGCGCTCTCCACAGGAAAGCGAGAGGAACTCCAGGGTCGTGCCACCATTCCAGAGTCCCCCCCAGATGTCTCAGTCCATTCAGGGAAACCTGTTTTCCCTGCACTGCCTCGACTTTCAAGCCGAGGATCGACTCACACCACGGTGGCACGTGGGACAGCCTGTGGGAAAGCCTCGTGGGAAAGCCTCGTGGGAAAGCCACAGATCCCTTGATCCACACGAAGGGACAGTGACACTGCAGCTACAGCTCGGGAGGAAAGCGCACGTGCATGCCCTCGAGACGAGGACTGACTCCCTGGGGAGACTCCAAAACCCCAAGATCCATGTCAGCAATGGAGAGGAAACCTCAGGTTCCAGACCAACTCCACACAAGGTCTTAGGCCCCGGCATCACGGGAGAGGAATCCCGAGAGGCCCGCGAGCAACTCGCATGGGGACTGGCCTTTCCTGAGGCCACCAGAGCGGGTCCCTGAGGTCCCTATCGAAAGGCGAGAGCACCTGCCGCAACTCGTGAAAATCCAGGAGGTTCTCCCCTCCAGGCGAGATTAGGCCCATTTCCGCTGAGGCGTCTCTAGGCTAATCACACCTAACCTCTGGAACTTCCAAAGGGCCTTCACACCCTTGCTTCAACTCAAGAAGTTCCCCGACATACCCGTCTCCACTCGAGAGGAATCACGAGAGTCCCGCCCACATGCAGAGGAGCCACGTTTCCGCCTAATAGATCGAGAGGAGGGATCCTTTCCCTGCGTGGTAGGAAAGAATTCCCCGCGTTCCCGTCGCATCTCAAGAGGAGGCGCTCTCCACAGGAAAGGCGAGAGCAACTCCAGGGTCGTGCCACCATTCCCAGAGTCCCCCAGATGTCTCAGTCCATTCCAGGAAAACCTGTTTTTCCCTGTACTGCCTCGACTTTCAAGCCGAGGATCGACTCACACCACGGTGGCTCGTGGGGCAGTCCTGTGGGAAAGCCTCGTGGGAAAGCCTCGAGGGAAAGCCACAGATCCCTTGATCTACTCGACGGGAAGCGTGACACTGCTGCTAGAGCTCGGGAGTAAAGCTCACGCGCATGCCCCCATTCGAGAAGTGGACTGACTCCCCTGGGGAGACTACAGAACTACCCCAATATCCATGTCAGCCCTGGAGAGGAATCCTCAGGTTCCGGAACCGACTCCACACAAGGCCTTAGGCCCCGGAATCGACGGGAGTGGAATCCCGAGAGGCCCCCGGGAAACTTGCTTGGCGACTGGCCTTTCCTGATGCCACCAGAGCGAGTCAATGAGGTCCCCATCGTACGTCGAGAGCACCTGCCTCATCTCGAGAAAATCCAGGAGGTTCTCCCCTCCAGGCGAGATGAGGCCCTATTACGCTGAGGCGTCTCAGGCTAATCACACCTAACCTCTGGAACTTCCAAAGGGTCCTTCACATCCTTGCTGCAACTCAAGAAGTTCCCCGACATACCCGTCTCCACTCGAGAGGAAGCACGAGAGTCCCGCCCACATCCAGAGGAGCCCGTTTATGCCTCTTAGCTCGAGAGGATGGATCCTTTCCCTGCGTGGTTGGGAAAGAATTGCCTGCATTCCCGTCGCATCTCAAGAGGAGGCAGTCTCCTCAGGAAAGGCGAGCGGAACTCAAGGGTCGTTCCACCATTCCCAGAATTCCCAGATGTCTCAATCCATTCCAGGGAAAAACTGTTTTCCTGCACTGCCTCGATTTCATGCCGAGGATGGACTTACACCACGGTGGCACGTGGGACAACCCTGTGGGAAAGCCTCTGGGAAAGCCTCAAGGGATAGCTCTCAAGGGAAAGACACTGATCCCTTGATCCACTCGACGGGAAGCGTGACACTGCTGCTACAGCTCGGGAGGGAATCGAACTGCATGCCGCCACTCGAGACGAGGACTGACTCCCCTGGGGAGACTCCAGAAGTACCCAAGATTCATGTCAGGTTCGAGAGGAATGCTCAGGTTCCGGCATCGACTCGTCACGAGGTCTTAGGCACCGGCATCGACGGGAGAGGAATCCCGAGAGGTCCCCGAGCAACTCGCATGGGGACTGGCCTTTCCTGAGGCCACCAGACCGGGTCCCTGTGGTCCCCGTCGAAAGTCGAGAGCACTTTCAGCAACTCGAGAAAATCCAGGAGGTTCTCCCCTCCCAGGCGAGATGAGGCCATTTCCGCTGAGGCGTCTCGAGGCTAATCACGTCTAACTTCTGGAACTTCCAAAGGTCCTTCACACCTTTCAATAAGAGTTCCCGACATACCCGTCCACTCGAGAGGAAGCACGAGAGTCCTGCCCACATCCAGAGGAGGATTCCCGCCTCAAAGCTCGAGAGAGGGATCAATTCCCTGCGTGTGCGGGAAAGAATTCCCCGTTGTTGCATCTCAAGAGGAGGCGCTCTCCCAGGAGGAAAGGCGCGAGGAACTCCAGGGTCGTGCCACCATTCCCAGAGTCACCCAGATATCTCAGTCCATTCCAGGAATCCTGTTTTCCCTGCACTGCCTCGAGTTTCAACCGAGGATCGACTCACACCACGGTGGCACGTGGGACAGCCCTGTGTGTAAGCCTTGTGGAAAGCATAGAGGGAAAGCCACAGATCCCTTGATCCACGCCAAGGGAAGCGTGACACTGCTGCTACAGCTCGGAAGGAAAGCGCACGTGCATGCCCTGACTCGAGACGAGGACTGACTCCCCTGGGAAACTCCAGAAGTACCCCAAGATCCATGTCAGCACTGGAGAGGGATACTCAGGTTCCGGCACCGACTCCACAAAGGTTTCAGGACCCGGCATCGGACGGAGGAATCCGAGAGGCCCCGAGCAACTCCCAAGTGGACTGGCCTTTCCTGAGGCCACAAGAGCGGGTCCCTGAAGTCCCCGTCGTAAGTCGAGAGCACCTGCCCCAACTCGAGAAAATCCAGGAGGTTCTCCCCTCCAGGCGAGATGAGGCCCTTTTCCGCTGAGGCGTCTCGAGGCTAATCACATCTAACCTCTGGAACTTCCAAAGAGTCCTTCACACCCTTGCTGCAACTCAAGAAGTTCCCCGGTATACCTGTCTCCACTCGAGAGAAAGCATGAGAGTCCCGCCGCCCACATCCAGAGGAGCCCCGTTTGTGCCTCATAGCTCGAGAGGATGCATCTTTCCCTGCGTGTCCGAAAAGAATTCCCGGAGTTCCCGTCCCATCTAAAGAGGAGGCGCTCTCCACAGGAAAGGCGAGAGGAACTCCAGGTCGTGCCACCATTCCCAGAGTTCCCCAGATGTCTCAGTCCATTCAAGGGAAACCTGTTCTCCTGCACTGTCTCGACTTTCAGCAGAGGATCACCTCACACACGGTGGCACGTGGGACAGCCCTGTGCGAAAGCCTCGTGGGGAAAGCCTCGTGGGAAAGCCTCGAGAGAAAGCCACAGATCCCTTGATCCACGTCGGGAAGCGTGACACTGCTGCTACAGCTCGGAAGGAAAGCGCACGTGCCTGCCCTCTCGACGAGGAGGACTGTCCCTGGGAGACTCCAGAAGTACCCCATGATCCATGTCAGCACTACAGAGGAATCCTCAGAT
This sequence comes from Capra hircus, assembly GCF_001704415.2. Classification (NCBI taxonomy): domain Eukaryota; kingdom Metazoa; phylum Chordata; class Mammalia; order Artiodactyla; family Bovidae; genus Capra; species Capra hircus. The sequence goes on from NW_017192427.1 coordinate 9,515, forward strand.
TCCGGCACCGAATCCACACAAGTTCTTAGCCCCAGCATAGACTGGAGAGGAATCCCGAGAGCGCCCCGAGCAATTCGCGTGGGGACTGGCCTTTCCTGAGGCCACCAGAGCGGGTCCCCTGAGGTCCCGCGTCGAAAGTCGAGAGCACTGCCGCATCTCGAGAAAATCCAGGCGGTTCTCCCCTCCTGGCAACATGAGAGGACCATTTCCACTGAGGCGTCTCGAGGCTAATCACACCTAACCTCTGAACTTCCAAAGGGTCCTTTACACCCTTGCTGCAAATCCAGAATTTCCCCGACATAGCCGTCTCCACTCGAGAGGAAGCACAAGAGTCCCGCCCACATACAGAGGAGCACCGTTTCCGCCTCCTAGCTCGGAGGAGGGATCCTTTCCCTCCGTGGTCCGCCTCCTAGCTCGAGAGGAGGGATCCTTTCCCTCCGTGGTCGGGAAAGAATTCCCGGCGTTCCCCCGTCGCATCTCAAGAGGAGGCGCTCTCCACAGGAAAGTCGAGAGGAAGTCCAGGGTCGTGCCACCATTCCCAGATTCGCCAGATGTCTCAGTCCATTCCAGGGAAACCTGTTTTCCTTGCACTGCGTTGACTTTCAAGCCATCGATCGACTCACACCACGGTGGCACGTGGGATAGCCCTGTGGGAAAGCCTCGTGGGAAAGCCACAGTTCCCTTGATCCAGGCGAAGGGAAGCATGACACTGCTGCCACAGCTCCGGAGGTAAGCGCACGTGCATGCGCCCACTGAAACGAGGACTGACTCC
>NW_017192428.1:0-10284 GCF_001704415.2 Capra hircus
TCAAGATGTGGGGGGAACTCTCATGCTTCCTCTCGAGTGAGACGGGTATGTCGGGGACTTCTTGAGTTGCAGCAAGGGTGTGAAGGACCCTTTGGGAGTTCCAGAAGTTAGGTGTGATTAGCCTCGAGACGCCTCAGCCGGAAATGGGCCTCATCTCGCCTGGAGTGGAGAACGTCCTGGATTTTCTCGAGTTGCGGCAGGTGCTCTCGACTTACTTCGGGGACCTCAGGGACCCGCTCTGGTGGCCTCAGGAAAGGCCAATCCCCAGCGAGTTGCTCGGGATCATCTCAGGATTCCTCTCCCGTCGATGCCGGGGCCTAAGACCTTGTGTGGAGTCGCTGCCGGAACCTGAGGATTCCTCTCCAGTGCTGACATGGATTTGGGGTATTTCTGGAGTCTCCCCAGGGAAGTCAGTCCTCGTCTCGAGTGGGGGCATGCACGTGCGCTTTCCTCCCGAGTTGTAGCAGCAGTGTTACGCTTCCCTTCGCGTGGATCAAGGGATCTGTGGCTTTCCCTCGAGGCTTTCCCCGAGGCTTTCCCACGAGGCTTTCCCACAGGCCTGTCCCACGTGCCACCGTTGTGTGAGTCGATCCTCGGCTTGAAAGTCGAGGCAGTACAGGGAAAACAGGTTTCCCTGGAATGGACTGAGACATCTGGGGGACTCTGGGAATGGTGGCACGACCCTGGAGTTCCTCTCGCCTTTCCTGTGGAGAGCACCTCCTCTTGAGATGCGTCGGGAACTTCGGGAATTCTTTCCCGACCACGCAGGGAAAGGATCCCTCCTCTCGAGCTAGGAGGCGGAAACGGGGCTCCTCTGGATGTGGGGTGAACTCTCGTGCTTCCTCTAGAGTGGAGACGGGTATGTCGGGGATCTTCTTGGGTTGCAGCAAGGGTGTGAAGGACCCTTTGGAAGTTCCAGAGGTTAGGTGTGATTAGCCGCGAAACGACTCAGCGGAAATGGGCCTCATCTCGCCTGGAGGGGAGAACCTCCTGGATTTTCTCGAGTTGCGGCAGGTGCTCTCGACTTACGACGGGGGACCTCAGGGACCCGCTCTGGTGGCCTCAGGAAAGGCCAGTCCCCATGCGAGTTGCTCGGGGGCCTCTCAGGATTCCTCTCCCTTCGATCCCGGGGCCTAAGACCTTGTGAGGAGTCGGTGCCGGAACCTGAGGATTCCCTCCAGTGCTGACATGGATCTTGGGGTACTTCTGAAGTCTCCCCAGGGGAGTCAGTCCTTCGTCTCGAGTGGGGGCATGCACGTGCGCTTTCCTCCCGAGCTGTAGCAGCAGTGTCGCACTTCCCTTCGCGTGGATCAAGGGATCTGTGGCTTTCCCTCGAGGCCTTCCCAGGAGGCTTTCCCACGAGGCTTTCCCACAGGGCTGTCCCACGAACCACCATGGTGTGAGTCGATCCTCGGCTTGTAAGTCGAGGGAGTGCAGGGAAAACAGGTTTCCCTGGAATGGGCTGAGACATCTGGGGGACTCTGGGAATGGTGGCACGACCCTGGAGTTCCTCTCACCTTTCCTGTGGATAGCGCCTCCTCTTGAGATGCGCCGGGAACGCCGGGAATTCTATCCCGACCACGTAGGGAGAGGATCCCTCCTCTCGATCTAGGGGGCAGAAACGGGTCTCCTCTGGATGTGGGCGGGACTCTCGGGCTTCCTCTCGAGTGGAGACGGGTAAGTCGGGGAACTTCTTGAGTTGCAGCAAGGGTGTGAAGGACCCTTTGGAATTTCCAGAGGTTGCGTGTGATTAGCCTCGAGAAGCCTCAGCGGAAATGGGCCTCACCTCCCTGGAGGGGAGTACCTCCTGGATTTTCTCGAGTTGCGGCAGGTGCTCTCGACTTACAACGGGGACCTCAGGGACCCGCTCTGGTGGCCTCAGGAAAGGCCAGTCCCCATGCGAGTTGCACGGGGGCCTCTCAGGATTCCTCTCCCGTCGATGCCGGGGCATAAGATCTTGTGTGGAGTGGGTGCCGGAACCTCAGGATTCCTCTCCAGTGCTGACATGGATCTTGGGGTACTTCTGGAGTCTCCCCAGGGCAGTCAGTCCTCGTCTCGAGTGGGGGCATGCACGTGCGCTTTCCTCCCGAACTGTAGCAGCAGTGTCACGCTTCCCTTCTCGTGGATCAAGGGATCTGTGGCTTTCCCTCGAGGCTTTCCCACGAGGCTTTCCCTCAGGGCTGTCCCACGTGCCACCGTGGTGTGAGTCGATCCTCGGCTTGAAAGTCGAGACAGTGCAGGGAAAACAGGATTCCCTGGAATGGACTGAGACATCTGGGGGACTCTGGGAATGGTGGCACGACCCTGGAGTTCCTCTCGCCTTTCCTGTGGAGAGCGCCTCCTCTTGAGATGCGACGGGAACGCCGGGAATTCTTTACCGACCACGCAGGGAAAGGATCCCTCCTCTCGATCTTGGAGGCGGAAACGGGGCTCCTCTGGATGTGGGCGGGACTCTCGTGCTTCCTATCGAGTGGAGACGGGTATGTCGGGGAACTTCTTGAGTTGCAGCAAGGATGTGAAGGACCCTTTCGAAGTTCCAGAGGTTAGGTGTGATTAGCCTCGAGACGCCTCAGCGGAAATGGGTCTCATCTCGCCTGGAGGGGAGAACCTCCTGAATTTTCTCGAGTTGCGGCAGGTGCTCTCGACTTACGACTGGGACCTCAGGGACCCGCTCTGGTGGCCTCAGAAAAGTCCAGTCCCCATGCAAGTTGCTCGGGGGCTACCCAGGATTCCTCTCCCGTCGATGCCGGGGCGTAAGATCTTGTGTGGATTCGGTTCCGGAAACTGACGAATCCTCTCCAGTGCTGACATGGATCTTGGGGTACTTCTGGAGTCTCCCCAGGGGAGTCAGTCCTCGTCTCGAGTGGAGGCATGCACGTGCGCATTCCTCCCGATCTGTAGCAGCAGTGTCACACTTCCCTTCGCGTGCATCAAGGGATCTGTGGCTTTCCCTCGAGGCTTTCCCACGAGGCTTTCCCACGATGCTATCCCACGAGGCTTTCCCACAGGGCTGTCCCACGTGCCACCGTGGTGTGAGTCGATCCTCGGCTTGTAAGTCGAGGGAGTGCAGGGAAAACAGGTTTCCCTGGAATGGAATGAGACATCTGGGGGACTCTGGGAATGGTGGCACGACCCTGGAGTTCCTCTCGCCTTTCCTGTGGAGGGCGCCTCCTCTTGAGATGCGACGGAAACGCCGGTAATTCTTTCCCGACCACGCAGTGAAAGGATCCCTCCTCTCGAGCTAGGAGGCGTGAAGGGGACACCTCTGAATTTGGGCAGGACTGTCGTGCTTCCTCTAGAGTGGAGACGTGTATGTCGGGGAACTTCTTGAGTTGCAGCAAGGGTGTGAAGGACCCTTTGGAAGTTCCAGAGTTTAGGTGTGATTAGCCTCGAGACGCCTCAGCGGAAATGGGCCTCATCTCGCCTGGAGGGGAGAACCTCCTGGATTTTCTCGAGTTGCGGCAGGTAGTCTCGACTTACGACGGGGACCTCAGGGACCCGCTCTGGTGGCCTCAGGAAAGGCCAGTCCCCATGCGAGTTGCTCGGGGGCCTCTCGGGATTCCTCTCCCGTCGATGCTGGGGCCTAAGCCCTTGTGTGGAGTCGGTGTCGGAACCTGAGGATTCCTCTCCAGTGCTGACATGGATCTTGTGGTTCTTCTGGAGTCTCCCCAGGGGCCTCAGTCTTCATCTCTAGTGGGGGCATGCACGTGCGCTTTCCTTCCGGGCTTTAGCAGCAGTGTCACGCATCCCTTCGCGTGGATCAAGGGATCTGTGGCTTTCCCTCGAGGTTTTACCACGATCCTTTCCCACGAGGCTTTCCCACGAGGCTGTCCCAAGAGGCTTTCGGACGAGGCTTTCCCACAGGGCTGTCCCACGTGCCACCGTGGTGTGAGTCGATCCTCGGCTTGAAAGTCGAGACAGTGCAGGGAAAACAGGATTCCCTGGAATGGACTGAGACATCTGGGGGACTCTGGGAATGGTGGCACGACCCTGGAGTTCCTCTCGCCTTTCCTGTGGAGAGCGCCTCCTCTTGAGATGCGACGGGAACGCCGGGAATTGTTTACCGACCACGCAGGGAAAGGATCCCTCCTCTCGATCTAGGAGGCGGAAACGGGGCTCCTCTGGATGTGGGCGGGACTCTCGTGCTTCCTCTCGAGTGGAGACGGGTATGTCGGGGAACTTCTTGAGTTGCAGCAAGGGTGAGAAGGACCCTTTTGAAGTTCCAGAGGTTAGGTGTGATTAGCCTCGAGACGCCTCAGCGGAAATGGGTCTCATCTCGCCTGGAGGGGAGAACCTCCTGGATTTTCTCGAGTTGCGGCAGGTGCTCTCGACTTACGTCGGGGACTTCAGGGACCCGCTCTGGTGGCCTCAGAAAAGTCCAGTCCCCATGCAAGTTGCTCGGGGGCTACTCAGGATTCCTCTCCCGTCGATGCCGGGGCGTAAGATCTTATGTGGATTCGGTTTCGGAAACTGACGAATCCTCTCCAGTGCTGACATGGATCTTGGGGTACTTCTGGAGTCTCCCCAGGGGAGTCAGTCCTCGTCTCGAGTGGAGGCATGCACGTGCGCATTCCTTCCGAGCTGTAGCAGCAGTGTCACACTTCCCTTCGTATGCATCAAGGGATCTGTGGCTTTCCCACGAGGCTTTCCCACGAGGCTTTCCCACAGGGCTGTCCCACGTGCCACCGTGGTGTGAGTCGATCCTCGGCTTGAAAGTGGAGGCAGTGCAGGGAAAACAGGTTCCCTGGAATGGACTGAGACAACTAGGGGACTCTGGGAATGGTGGCACGACGCTGGAGTTCCTCTCACCTTTCCTGTGGAGAGCGCCTCCTCTTGACATGCGACGGAAACGCCAGGAATTTTTTCCCGAGCACGCAGGGAAAGGATCCCTCCATCGATCTAGCAGGCGGAAACGGGGCTCCTCTGGATGTGGGCGGGACTCTCGTGATTCCCCTCGAGTGGAGACGGGTATGTCGGGGAACTTTTTGAGTTGCAGCAAGGGTGTGAAGGACCCTTTGGAAGTTCCAGAGTTTAGGTGTGAATAGCCTCGAGACGCCTCAGCGGAAATGGGCCTCATCTCTCCTGGAGGGGAGAACCTCCTGGATTTCCTCGAGCTGCGGCAGGTGCTCTCGACTTACGACGGGGACCTCAGGGACGCGCTCTGGTGGCCTCAGGAAAGGCCAGTCCCCATGTAAGTTGCTCGGGGTCCTCTCGGGTTTCCTCTCCCTTCGATGCCGGGGCCTAAGACCTTGTGTGGAGTCGGTGCCAGAACCTGAGCATTCCTCTCTAGTGCTGACATCGATCTTGGGGAACTTCTGGAGTTTCCCCAGGGGAGTCAGTCCTCGTCTCGAGTGGGGGCATGCACGTGTGCTTTCCTCCCGAGCTGTAGCAGCAGTGTCATGCTTCCCTTCGCGTGGATCAAGGGATCAGGGGCTTTCCCTCGAGGATTTCCCTCGAGGCTTTCCCACGAGGCTTACCCACAGGGCTGTCCCACGTGCCACCGTGGTGTGAGTGGATCCTCGGCTTGAAAGTCGAAGCAGTGCAGGGAAAACAGGTTTCCCTGGAATGGACTGATACATCTGGGGAACTCTGGGAATGGTGGCACGAGTCTGGAGTTCCTCTCGCCTTTCCTGTGGAGAGCGCCTCCTCTTGAGAAGCTACGGGAACGCGGGGAATTCTTTCGCCAACACGCAGGGAAAGGATCCCTCCTCTCGAGCTAGGAAGCGGAAACGGGGCTCCTTTGGATGCGGGCGGAACTCTCGTGCTTCCTCTCGATTGGAGACATGTATGTCGGGGAACTTCTTGAGTTGCAGCAAGGGTGTGAAGGACCCTTTGGAAGTTCCAGAGTTTAGGTGTGATTAGCCTCGAGAAGCCTCAGCGCAAATGGGCCTCATCTCGCCTGGAGGGGAGAACCTCCTGGATTTTCTTGAGTTGCAGCAGGTGCTCTCGACTTACGACTGGGACTTCAGGGACCCGCTCTGTTGGCCTCAGGAAAGGCCAGTCCCCATGCGAGTTGCTCGGCGGCCTCTCGGGATTCCTCTCCCGTCGATGCCGGGGCCTAAGACCTTGTGTGGAGTCGGTGCCCGAACCTGAGGATTCCTCTCCAGTGCTGACATGGATCTTGGGGTACTTCTGGAGTCTCCCCAGGGGAGTCAGTCCTCCTCTCGAGTGGGGGCATGCACGTGCGCTTTCAAGTCAGCTTTAGCAGCAGTGTCACGCTTCCCTTCGCGTGGATCAAGGGATCTGTGGCTTTCCCTTGAGGCTTTTACAGGAGGCTTTCCCACGAAGTTTTTCGACAGGGCTGTCCCACGTGCCACCGTGGTGTGAGTCGATCCTCGGCTTGAAAGTCGAGGCAGTGCAGGGAAAGCAGGTTTCCCTGGAATGGAGTGAGACATCTGGGGGACTCTGGGAATGGTGGCACGACCCTGGAGTTCCTCTCGCCTTTCCTGTGGAGAGCGCCTCCTCTTGAGATGCGACGGGAACTCCGGGAATACTTTCCCGACCACGCAGGGAGAATTATCCCTCCTCTCGAGCTACTAGGCGGAAACTGGGCTCCTCTGGATGTGGCCGGGACTTTCCTGCTTCCTCTCGAGTGGAGAAGAGCATGTCGGGGAACTTCTTGAGTTGCAGCAAGGGCGAGAAGGACCCTTTGGAAGTTAAAGATGTTAGATTTGATTAGCCTCAAGACGCCTCAGCGGATATGGGCCTCATCTCGCCTGGAGGGGAGAACCTCCTGGATTTTCTCGAGTTGCGGCAAGTGCTCTCGACTTACGACGGGGACCTCAGGGACCCGCTCTGGTGACATCAGGAAAGGCCAGTCCCCATGCGAGTTGCTCGGCGGCCTCTGGGGAATTCCTCTCCCGTCGATGCTGGGGCCTAAGACCTTGTGTGGAGTCGGTGCCGGAACCTGAGGATTCCTCTCCAGTGCTGACATGGATCTTGGGTTGCTTCTGGAGTCTCCCCAGGGGAGTCAGTCCTCGTCTCGAGTGGGGGCATTCACGTGCGCTTTCCTCCCGAGCTGTAGCAGCAGTGTCACGCTTCCCTTCTCGTGGATCAAGGGATCTGTGGCTTTCCCTTGAGGCTTTCCCTGGAGGCTTTCCCTGGATGTTTTCCCACAGGGCTGTCCCACGTTCCACCGTGGTGTGAGTCGATCCTCGGCTTGAAAGTCGAGGCAGTGCAGGGAAAACAGGTTTCCCTGGAATGGACTGAGACATCTGGGGGACTCTGGAAATGGTGGCACGACCCTGGAGTGCCTCTCGCCTTTCCTGTGGAGAGCGCCTCCTCTTGAGAAGCGACGGGAACGCGGGGAATTCTTTCCACCCCACGCAGGGAAAGGATCCCTCCTCTCGAGCTGGGAGGCGGATACGGGGCTCCTCTGGATGTGGGCGGGACTCTCGTGCTTCCTCTCGAGTGGAGACGGTTATGTTGGGGAACTTCTTGAGTTACAGCAAGGGCGTGAAGGACCCTTTGGAAGTTCCAGATGTTAGATGTGATTAGCCTCAAGACGCCTCAGCGGAAATGGGCCTCATCTCGCCTGGAGGGGAGAACCTCCTGGATTTTCTCGTGTTGCGGCTGGTGCTCTCGACTTACGACGGGAACCTCAGGGACCCGCTCTGGTGGCCTCAGGAAAGGCCAGTCCCCATGCGAGTTGCTCGGGGGCTTCTCGGGATTCCTCTCCCGTCGATGCCGGGGCCTAAGATCTTGTGTGGAGACGGTGCCGGAACCTGATATTCCTCTCTAGTGCTGACATGGATCTTGGGGTACTTCTGGAGTCTCCCCAAGGGAGTCAGTCCTCGTCTCGAGTGGGGGCCTGCACGTGCGCTTTCCTCCCGAGCTGTAGCAGCAGTGTCGCACTTACCTTCGTGTGGATCAAGGGATCTGTGGCTTTCACTCGAGGCTTTCCCACGAGTCTTTCCCAGGATGTTTTCCCACAGGGCTGTCCCACGTGCCACCGTGGTGTAAGTCGATCCTCGGCTTGAAAGTCGAGGCAGTGCAGGGAAAACAAGTTTCCCTGGAATGCACTGAGACATCTGGGGGACTCTGGAAATGGTGGCACGACCCTGGAGTTCATCTCGCCTTTCCTGTGGAGAGCGCCTCCTCTTGAGATGCGACGGCAATGCGGGGAATTCTTTCCCCACTACGCAGGGAAAGGATCCCTCCTCTCGAGCTAGGAGCCGGAAACGGGGCTCCTCTGGATGTGGGCTGGCCTCACGTGCTTCCTCTCGGGTGTAGACGGTTATGTCGGGGAACTTCATGAGTTGCAGCAAGGATGTGAAGAACCCTTTGGAAGTTCCAGAGGTTAGGAGTGATTAGCCTCAAGACGCCTGAGCTGATGGGCCTCATCTCACCTGGATGGGATAACCTCATCGATTTTCTCGAGTTGTGGCAGGTGCTCTCGTCTTACGACGGGTACCTCAGGGACCCGCTCTCGAGGCCTCAGGAAAGGCCAGTCCCCATGCGAGTTGCTCGGGGGCCTCTCGGGATTCCTCTCCCGTAGATGCCGGGGCCTAAGATCTTGTGTGGAGTCGGTGTCGGAACCTGAGCATTCCTCTCCAGTGCTGACATGGATCTTGGGGTACTTCTGGAGTCTCCCCCAGGGGAGTAAGTCCTCGTCTCTAGTGGGGGCATGCACGTGCGCTTTCCTCCCCGAGCTTTAGCAGCAGTGTCACGCTTCCCTTGGCGTGGATCAAGGGATCAGGGGCTTTCCCTCGTGGCTTTCCAGCGAGGCTTCCGCACCGAGGAGCATTTTTTTCCCCATAGGGGGGCTAGTCATACACCGGTGCCACCAGAGGGGTGATGGAGAGATCCGGCTTGAAAGTCGAGGCAAGTGCAAAGGGGGAAAATACCCTTGGAAATGGAAAACCCTTTGAAGAACAATCTTGGAATGAAATTCTTGGGAATGGGGGTGGACACGACCTTGGAGTTCCTCTTTTAATCAACAACACCTGTGGAAGACGCTCTCTTTTGAGTTGCGACTTTGGTTGGCGGAAATTCTTTTCCGAAAACGCGGGGAAGGATCCCCCCTTCCTTTGAAGGCCGAACGGGGGGTTTCACCTCTAATGGGTTGGGGAAAAAAAAAAACCCTTTGTTTGCCTTTTTTTTCTCTTTTCAGAGATGGAAAAAAAGACAGGAAAATGATCCCGGGGAAACGTTTTTTTTTTTTGAGTTTTGGCAAAGCAAAAGGGTTGTAGAAAAGGACCCTTTTTTGGAAGTTTTTTTTTCCTGAGGTTTAGGTTGGGTGAAAAAATTTTTACTTTCGAAAGACGCCTCAGATGAAAAATGGACCCCTCATTTTCCTCGCCTTTTAAGCCGGAAAAACTTTCTGGAATTTTTTCTCCGGGAGTTGACGGCAAAATGGTGCCTCTTACGGATGTAACGAAACGGACCTTATTTTTTTAAAAAAACCCTATTCAGGGGACCCTCCGCTCTTTTGAATAAAATGCCTCTAGGAAAAAAAAAAAAAGCCCCCAGTTTTTCCCCATTCGAATTGTTTTTTTGCTTTTCGGGGGTCCTTTCTTTCGGGAATTTTTTTTCCCATCCTCCCGTTTCCCCGATTTGCCTTGGCCCTAAGAAAACTTTTTTGTTTGGGTTTTGTTGGGATAAGTTTCGGTGGCGCCAATTGTGAAAACTGATAATGGAATTTTTTCCCTCTTTCCAGTGCTTTGACCTATGGAAAAAAATTTCCTGGGGTTAAAAAATTTCTTTTCCCTGGTGGTCCTCCCCGAGGGGAAAAAAAAAAATAAAGTAAAGTTTTTCCTTTCCCGCCGAGTTGGGGGAAAAAATCCAAAAATGCCCCTCGTGCCCCCCGCCTTTTTTTTCCTCCCCCGAGTGGTTGTAAAAGTCAAAAAATAAAGCAAAAAGTTGGGGTTTCCAAATTGCTCAATTTGAAGTGGGAAAAAAAAATTCCAATGGGTTTTTTTTTTGTTGGTTCTCGAGGTCCCTTTTTTTTTTTCCCAGGGAGGCTCTTTTCCCGGAAAGGCCCTTTCCCCACTAAGGGGCTGTCCTTGGTTTGCCCTGCCTTGTTTTGGTTTTTTTGTGTGGTTGGAGTGTCCGAAGGAGCCGCGTGGGGGCCGCTGTGTGTGTGAGAGAAGAATCGGGTTAGAAGGGGTTTTGCAAAAAGGGGGAAAAATGAAATTGAAAAAGACAACTTGGGGGACTCTTTGGGAAAATGGTTGGGGGGGGCCCCCAGAAAAACCTCTAGAAAAGTTTCCTCTAAACTTTATCCCTTCGGAAAAGAAGCGCCTTTCCTCCTTTGAAGAAAATATTTGCCCGACAGGAAAAAAA
>NW_017192429.1:0-10284 GCF_001704415.2 Capra hircus
TTGACTGTGTGGATCACAATAAACTGGGAAAAATTCTGAAAGAGATGGGAATACCAGACCACCTGACCTGTCTCTTGAGAAACCTGTATGCAGGTCAGGAAGAAACAGTTCGAACTGGACATGGAACAACAGACTGGTTCTAAATAGGAAAAGGAATATGTCAAGGCTGTATATTGTCACCCTGCTTATTTAACTTATATGCAGAGTACATCATGAGAAACACTGGGCTGGAGGAAGCACACGCTGGAATCCAGATTGCTGGGAGAAATATCAAGAATCTCAGATATGCAGACGACACCACCCTTATGGCAGAAAGTGTATAAGAACTAAAGAGTCTCCTGATGAAAGTGAAAGAGGAGAGTGAAAAAGTTAGCTTAAAGCTCAGCATTCAGAAAACTAAAATCATTGCATCCAGTCTCATCACTTCATGGCAAATAGATGGGAAAACATTGGAAACAGCAGCAGACTATTTTGGGGGCTTGGAAATCACTGCAGGTGATGGCTGCCTCCATGAACTTAAAACATATTTATGACTTGGAAGAAAAGTGATGACCAAACTAGACAGCATATTAAAAAGCCGAGACGTTGCTTTGCCAACAAAGATTCCATCCAGTCAAGGCTATGGTTTTTCCATATGTCATGGATGGATATGAAAGATGTACTATAAAGAAAGTGACAGCTGAAAATTGGATGCTTTTGAACTGTGGTGTTGGAGAAGATGCTTGTAGGTCGCTTAGATACAAGGAGACGCAACCACTCCATCCTAAAGGAAATCAGGTCTGAATATACATTGGAAGGACTAATACTGAACCTGAAACTCCAATACTGTGGCCATTGATGTGAAGAGCTGACTCACTTGGAAGTTGCTTTGATTTGCCTGTGAGTGTGGAGCCCTCCCTGGGCAAAGGCCTCAGGGGTCATTGCCACTGAATCACGACTCCAAGCAAGCGCATTCCAGCTGTGTGACATTCAGGAAAGCAGGAGACTGGGAAAACTATCTTCCTTAGAGGAAGGAAAGTCATCCACAGAGAGTGTGTTTTCAGGCCTCTCTTTGCAGCAAGTGTTTTGCTTCTCAGACATCAGAGCTGCAGGCTTGCTCTGAGGGGCCTCATTGCAGAGTCAGGGCTGTGTGTCTCACTGCACTTTCCAAGCATTGCAGACACATTCCTAGGTTGGAGCAGTGCTTCCCATGAGAAAGAAGCCTCGGGAGTGTGTCTGAGCGGGCTGAGTGCCATGCTAGGGTCACCTAGTCGAGGGCACCCTTGCACATCCAATGGGCCCAGGCGAGTAGCTATGGACCGGCCCTTCGGTTGAGATCATCCCAAAGCAGGGAACAAAGCTAGCTCTGTCAGAAGGAGGAAAACAGCAATGGGATGGATTTTTCAAGCAGTTGCTAAGTCACACCACGTTAGGGCTCCCCGGGAAAGAAATGCAAATTTTGGCCTCTAGGCCCAGTATCCAGATGTGTGCACAGGATATTTTCCCCACAGGATCCAAGAATGTTCCAGGACAGACCTAAGCTCACTAGCTCTCTCCTGCAGAGGAAATGAAATATTGTTGCTGAACCACGAAAAGATGCTGGGATTCTTGGCTTATGGAGGAGAAGAATTCAATCCAGGGCCCAAGACGAGCCTTGATTGCTCAGAGCTTTTGTGCAATAGAGTTTTATTTAAAGGATAAGGAGATAGAGAAAGCTTCTGACAGAGACATCACAAGGGGCAGAAAGCGTACCCCCTTGCTAGTGTTGGTAATGGAGTTATATACTCTCCAATAAGTTATGACAACGAACAAAAGAATGTCTGGAGGTTGTAAAGACTCACTAGACCTACTCCCATAATTGACATTTTAAGATAACAGGATTAGCCAGGAAGGTTTTTTCCAGAGACCGTCCTCAAGAAGGATGCATGATTGTTATATAATCCTAAGGAATGTAGAGGGAAAACAGTTTGTCCTCTTCTTCCTCCTTGAGAATTCTAGACCCCTCTCTCCTTGGGGACCCTTGAACTTCTTATAAACCTGCCTTGGCAATGACTCTCTCAGAAACATGATTGAACAGCCGTTGGAGCTTCCTTTGACTTTCCCTGGGAGGGAGGGAGCCCTCCCTGAGCACAGGGCCTCAGGGCCATGGCCAATGAAAAAGAATCTCCCAGCAAGTGCTTTTCAGCCCTGTGTGGCTCTCAGCCCACAGGAGTCTGAGAAAACTCTCTTCCTTGGAGGAAGGAAAAGCAGCCCAAAGAGTGTGTTTTCAGGCCTGTATCTTGCAGCAAGTGTTTGCTTGTTAGACAGAAGACCTGCAGGCCTGTTCCAACAGACTCAATGCCAGAATCAGGGTCTTGTGTCTCCCTGCAGTTTCCTGGCCTTGCAAACACATTCCTAGGTGAGAGCAGTCCTGCCCATGGGAAGCAGGCTGCGGAGTGTGTCTGAGGGGCCAGGTGTCATGCTGGGTCACCTGGTCGAGGGCACCTTGCACCTCCAATGGACCCCAGGCAAGGAGTTGCAGGCCACCACCTTGCTTCTGAAATCCCAAAATGGGGAGCAAAGCTCGCTCTGTCAGAGGGAAGAAAACAGCAACAGGATGGATTTTCAAGCAGTTGCTAGGCTGTACTGCGTTAGGGCCTCCAAGGAAGGAAAATGCGAATTTTAGCCCCTACGACTGGTATCCAGGTGGGCTCCCAGGATGATTTCCCCGCAGGATCCAAGAACGTTCCAGACAGACCTGGGCTCACTAGCTCCCTCCTGCAGAGGAAACATGAGAGAACAGCTGTTTGGAGGTTGCTTTGACTTCCCCTGGGAGGGTAGGATCCCTCCCTGGGTGCAGGGCCTCAGGGGCCATTGCCGCTGAGAAATGCCCTCTAAGCCAGACCTTTGCAGCCTTGTATGACTCAGCACGGAGGAGACTGGAAAAGCTCTCTTCCTTGGAGGAAGGAAAGGCAGCCCCAGAGAGTGTGTTTTCACACCTGTATCTTGCAGCAAGTGTTTGGCGTCTCAGACGTCAGACCTCCAGGCCTGCTCCAACGGCCTCAGTTCCAGAGTCAGGGCCGTGTGTCTCCCTGCATTTTCTGAGCCTTGGGAACACATTCCTAGGTCAGAACAGTCCTGCCCATGGGGAAGGAGGCTGCGGGAGTGTGTCTGAGGGGGTCGAGTGCCATGCTGGGGTCCAATAGACCCGGTACCTCCAATAGACCCCAGGACAACAGCGGTGGGGCTCCCCCTGGCTTCCGAAATGCCAAAGCGAGAAGCAAAGCTAGCTCTATCAGAAGGAAGAAAAGAGCAATCGGATGGATGTTCAGGCTGTTGCTGGGCCGCACCACTTCAGGGTCCCCCCCGAGAGGAACAGGCGCCCTGTGGCCCCTAGGTCCGATATGCAGGTTAACACACAGGGTGTGTCCCCATAGGAGCCAAGAATTTTCCTGACAGACCTAGGCTCACTAGAGCTCTCCTACAGGGCAAAAGGGGTAGAACAGACTGTGGATGTGACTCTGCCTTTCCCAGCGAGCATGGGGCCCTCCCTATGGCCCCGGGCTCCAGGGAAAATTGTCCCTGAAAAATGACCTCCAAGAAGCGCTTTTCCAGCAGGCTGTGATGCAGAGTTCACAGGATGCGGGGAAAGTGATCGTCCTACAGGGAAGAAGAGGCAGCCACCCAGTGTGTGTTTGCCAAGCCTGTATTTGGAAGAAACTGGTTAGCTTCTTCAAGGGGAGACCTCCAGGTCTGCTCAGAGGACCGAAATTCCAGAGGCAGCCACCATGCATCTCCCCTGTCCTTTCTGAGCCTTGGAAAGACATTCCTAGCTTATAGCGGTATTGCTCATGAAGAAGCAGGATGCAGGAATGTGTCAGACATGACTGGGTGCCTTCCTGGGTTCAGCTCCGTGAGGGGCCTTTCCACTCAAAGTAGGTCCCATGCCTCCTTGGGGAGGAAGTGGGGCCCGCTTGCCTCCAAATTGCCAAAGGCTGGAACAAAGCTAGTTCTATCAGAGGTAAGAAAAGAGCAATTGGATGGATGTGGAAGCTGTTGCTGGGCCGCACTGCTTCAGGCCCCCCACCCCTCTGCCCCGAGAGAAACAGGCGCCCTGTGGCCCCTAGGTCCTGGATGCAGTTTCACACATAGAATGTGTCCCCATAGGAGCCAAGAATTTTCCTGACAGACCTAGGCTCACTAGAGCTCTCCTACAGAGCAAAGGGGATGGACAGATGTGTGGCTGTGGCTCTGCCTTTCCCTGGGAGTGTGGAGCCGCTCCCTATGGCCCCGGGCTCCAGGGGAAATTGCCCCTGAATAATGACCTCCAAGAAGCGCTTTTCCAACTGGCTGAGACGTGGAGTTCTCAGGATGCAGGGAAAGCGAGTGTCCTTCGGGGAAGCAAAGGCAGTCACCTGTTATCATAACTTACTAGAATAGTAGGTACCTTCTCCGGTTGGGCAGAGGCCTTCCCTACCTGATCTGAAAAAGAAAATGAAGTAGCTCGCTGATTTGAGAAATAATTCCCAGACTTGGGTTTCCAACCAGTATAGAATCCGACAATGGCCCTGTCTTTGCAGCCGCGTTAATTAACAGGTATGTGAAGCTCTAAATATCAGTGGAAATTACATACAGCATATAGGCCCCAGTGTTCTGGGAATGGTGGAAAGAAACAACCAAACTCTTGAAGAGACACTTTCAAAATGGATCATAGAGACTGACTGTACATGGATGGGCTTGCTTCCGGCAGACTTACTCATATTACGGGTAACTGCACGTTCCCATAGTTGTTGTCCTTATGAAATTTTCTATGGGAGGACCCCCTCCCACAGTGAGGCAGGTGTTAGCAGATTTGCCACAAGTAAGGGGGTGGGATTTCACAGCAGATGGAACAATTAGGTAAGGTAATAAATCAGGTAACTAAGTTTGTATAAAAAAGAATATCATTCCCCCTTGAGGAACAGATTCATGAATTTGTGCTCAGTGATCAGGTGTGGCTCAATGACTGGAAACACAATTCCTTGGCCTGACATCGGAAAGGTCCTTATACTGTTGTTTTAGCCACAATTCTGAAAGAGGTGGGAATACCAGACCACCTAACCTGCCTCTTGAGAAATCTGGATGAAGGTCAGGAAGCAAACAGTTAGAGTAGGACATGGAACAACAGACTGGTTCCGAAAAAGGAAAAGGAGTATGCAAAGGCTGTATATTGTCACCCTGTTTATTTAACTTATATTGCAGAGTACATCATGAAAATGCTGGGATGGAAGATACATGAGCTGGAATCAAGATTGCCGTAGAAATATCAATAAACTTAGATATGCAGATGACACCACCATTATGGCTGAATGTGAAGAGGAACGGGTATGTCGGGGAACTTCTTGAGTTGCAGCAAGGGTGTGAAGGACCCTTTGGAAGTTCCAGAGGTTAGGTGTGTTAGTCTCGAGATGCCTCAGCGGAAATGGGCCTCATGTCGCCTGGAATGGAGAGGCTCCTGGATATTCCCGGAGTTTCAGCAGGTGCTCTCGAGTTACGACGGGGACTTCAGGGACCCGCTCTGGCGGCCGCAGGAAACGCCAGTCATCATGCGTGTTGCTAGGGGGCCTCTCGTGATTCCTCTCCCGTCGATGCCGGGGCCTTAAGACCTTGTGTGGAGTCGGGGCCGGAAGCTGAGGATTCCTCTCCAGTGCTGACATGGATTTTGTGGTACTTCTCGAGTCTCCACAAGGAGTCAGGCCTCGTCTCGAGTGGGGGCATGAGCGTGCCCTTTCCTCCCATGCTGTAGCAGCAGTGTCACGCTTCCCCATGCCTGGACCAAGGGATCTGTGGCTTTCCCTCGAGTCTTTCCCACTAGGCTTTCCAACAGGTCTGTCCCACGTGTGACGGTGGTGTGAGTCGATCCTCGGCATGAAGGCCAGGCAGTGCAGGGAAAACAGGTTCCTGTGGAATGGACTGAGACATCTGGGTGAGTCTCGGAATGGTGGCACGACCCTGCAGTTCCTCTCCCCTTTCCTTTGGAGAGCGCCTCCTCTTGAGATGCGATGGGAATGCCGGGAATTCTTTCCCGACCAATCAGGGAAAGGATCGCTCATCTCGAGCTACGAGCCGGAAACGGAGCTCCTCTGGATGTGGCCGGGACACTCGTGCTTCCTCTTGAGTGGAGACGGTATGTCGGGGAACTTCTTGAGTTGCAGCATGACTGTGAAAGACTCTTTGGAAGTTCCAGAGGTTAGGTGTTATTAGCCTCGAGACGCCTCAGTGGAAATGGGCCTCATCTCGCCTGGAGGGGAGAACTTCCTGGATTTTCTCGAGTGTGGCAGGTGCTCTAGAATTACGACGGGGACCTCAGGAACCCTCTCCGGTGTCCTGAGGAAAGGCCAGGCTCCATGCGAGTTGTTCGATGGCCTCTGGGATTCCTCTCCCGTTGATGCCGGGGTCTGAGACCTTGTACGGAGTCGGTGCCGGAACCTGAGGATTCCTCTCCAGTGCTGACATGGATCTTGGGGTACTACTGGAGTCTCCCGAGGGAAGTCAGTCCTCGTCTCGAGTGGGGGCATGCACGTGCGCTTTCCTCCCGAGCTGTAGCAGCAGTGTCACGCTTCCCTTCGCGTGAATCAAGGGATCTGTGGCTTTCCCTCGAGGCTTTCTCACGAGGCTTTCCCACAGGGCTGTCCCACGTACCACCATGGTGTGAGTTGATCCCCAGCTTGGAAGTCGAGGCAGTGCAGGGAAAACAGGATTTCCTGGAATTGACTGAGACATCTGGGGGACTCTGGGAATGGTGGCATGACAGGGAGTTCCTCTCGCCTTTCCTGTGGAGAGTGACTCCCGAGAATTCTTTCGCTATCACGCTGGGAAAGGATCCCTCCTCTCGAGCTATGAGTCAGAAACGGGGCTCCTCTGGATGTGGGCGGGACTCTCGTGCCTCCTCTCGAGTGGAGACGGGTATGTCGTGGAACTTCTTGAGTTGCAGCAAGGGTGTGAAGGACCCTTTGGAAATTCCAGAGCTTAGGTGTGATTAGCCTCGAGACGCCCCAGCGGAAATGGGCCCATCTCTCCTGGAAGGGACAACCACCTGGATTTTCTCAAGTTGCGGCAGGTGCTCTCGACCTATGACGGGGACCTCAGGGAACCGCTCTGTTGGCCTGAGGAAATGCCAGTCCCCATGCGAGTTGCACGGTGGCCTCTCAGGTTTCCTCTCCCGTCGATGCCTGGGCCTAAGACCTTGTTTGGAGTCGGTGCCAGAACCAGAGGATTCCTCTCCAGTGCTGACATGGATCTTGGGGTACTTCTGGAGTCTCCCCAGGGGAGTCAGTCCTCGTCTCGAGTGGGGCATGCACGTGTGCTTTCCTCCCGAGCTGTAGCAGCAGTGTCACGCTTCCCTTCGCGTGGATCAAGGGATCTGTGGCTTTCCCTCGAGGCTTTCCACGAGACTTTCCCACGAGGCTTTCCCACAGGGCTGTCCCACGTGCCACCGTGGTGAAAGTCGACCCTGGGCTTGAAAGTCGAGGCAGTGCAGGGAAAACAGGTTTCCCTGGAATGGACTGAGACATCTGGGGGACTCTGGGAATGGTGTCACGACCCTGGACTTCCTCTCGCCTTTCCTGTGGAGAGCACCACCTCTTGAGATGCAACGGGAACGCCGGAAATTCTTTCCCACCAAGCAGGGAAAGGATCCCTCCTCTCGAGCTAGGAGGCGGAAACGGGGCTCCTCTGGATGTGGGCGGGACTCTCGTACTTCCTCTCGAGTGTCGACGGGTATGTGGGGGAACTTCTTGAGTTGCAGGAAGGGTGTGAAGGACGCTTTGCAAGTTCCAGAGGTTAGGTGTGATTAGCGTCGAGATGCCTCAGTGGAAATGGGCCTCATCTCGCCTGGAGGGGAGAAAACTCCTGAATTTTCTCGAGTTGCGGCAGGTGCTCTCGACTTACGACAGGGACCTCAGGGACCCGCTCTGGTGGACTCAGGAAAGGACAGTCCCCATGCAAGTTGCTCGGGGGCCTCTCGGGATTCCTCTCCCGTCGATGCCGGGGCCTAAGACTTTGTGTGGAGTCGGTGCCGGAACCTGAGGTTTCCTAACAGTGCTGACATGGATCTTGGGGTACTTCTGAAGTCTCCCCAGGGAGTCAGTCCTCGTCTCGAGTGGGGCATGCACGTGCGCTTTCCTCCCGAGCTGTAGCAGCAGTGTCACACTTCTTGGCGATTGGATCATGGTATCAGTGGCTTTCCCTGAAGGCTTTCCCTCGAGGCTTTTCCACGAGGCTTTCCCACAGGGCTGTCCCACGTGCCACCGTGGTGTGAGTTGATCCTCGGCTTGAAAGTCGAGGCAGTGCAGGGAAAACAAGTTTCCCTGGAATGGACTGAGACATCTGAGGGAATCTGGGAATGGTGGCACGACCCTGGAGTTCCTCTCGCCTTTTCTGTGGAGAGCGCCTACTCTTGAGATGCGACGGGAATGCCGGAAATTCTTTCCCGACCACGCAGGGAAAGCATCCCTTCTTTCCAGCTATGAGGTGGAAACGGGGTCCTCCTCATGTGAGAGACTCTCGTGCTTCCTCTCGAGTGGAGACGGGCAGGTTGGGGAACTTCTTGAGTTGCAGCAAGGGTGAGAAGGACCCTTTGGCAGTTCTAGAGGTTAGGTGTGATTAGCCCCGAGATGCCTCAATGGAAATGGGCCTCATCTCGCCTGGAGGGAGAAACTCCTGGATATTCTAGAGTTGCTGCAGGTGCTCTCGACTTACGATGGGGACCTCAGGGACCCGCTCTGGTGGCCTCAGGAAATTCCAGTCCCCATGCGAGTTGCTCGGGGCACTCTCCGGATTCCTCTCCCGTCGATGCCGGGGCCTCAGACCTTACGTAGAGTCGGTGCTGTAACCTGAGGATTCCTCTCCAGTGCTGACATGGATCTTGGTGTACTGCTGGAGTCTCCCCAGGGGAGTCAGTCCTCGTCTCGGTTGAGGGCATGCACGTGCGCTTTCCTCCCCAGCTGTAGCAGCAGTGTCGCGCTTCCCTTCGCGTGGATCAAGGGATCTGCGGCTTTCCCTCGAGGCTTCCATCCCACGAGGCTTTGCCACAGGGCTGTCCCACGTGCCACAGTGGTGTGAGTCGATCCTCGGCTTGAAAGTCGAGTCAGAGCGGGGAAACAGGTTTCCCTGGAATGGACTGAGACATCTGGGGGACTCGGAGAATGGTGGCATGTCCCTGGAGTTCCTCTCGCCTTTCCTGTGAAGAGCGCCTCCTCTTGAGATGGGACGGGAACGCCGGGAATTCTTTCCCGACCTCCCAGGGAAAGGATCCCTCCTCTCGAGCTATGAGGCGGAAACGGGGCTCCTCTGGATGTGGGCGGAACTATCGTGCTTCCTCTTGAGTGGAGACGGGTATGTCGGGGAACTTCTTGATTTGCAGCAAGGGTGTGAAGGACCCTTTGGAAGTTCCAGAGTTTAAGTGTGCTTAGCCTTGAGATGTGTCAGCGGAAATAGGCTTCATTTTGCCTGGAGGGGAGAACATCCTTGATTTTCTCGAGTTGCGGCAGGCTCTCGACTTACGACGGGACCGCAGGGACCCGCTCTGGTGGCCTCAGGAAAGGCCAGTCAAGATCCAAGACAGCACTGGAGAGGGAGAGACATCACGAGAGGCTTCCGAGCAACTCGCATGGTGACTGGCCTTTCCTGAGGACACCAAAGCGGGTCCCTGAGGTCCCCGTCGTAAGTTGAGAGCACCTGGCGCAACTCGAGAAAATCCAGGAGGTTCTCCCCTCCAGGCGAGATGAGACCCATTTGCGCTGAGGCATCTCGAGGTTAATCACACCTAACCTCTGGAACTTCCAAAGGGCCCTTCACACCCTTGCTGCAACTCAAGAAGTTCCCCGACATACCCGTTTCCACTCGAAAGGAAGCACGAGAGTCCCCCCACAACCAGAAGAGCCCCGTTTCAGCCTCATAGCTCGAGAGGAGGGATCCTTTCCCTGCGTGCTAGGGAAAGAATTTCCGGCGTTCCCGTCGCATCTCAAGAAGAGGCGCTCTCCACAGGAAAGGCGAGAGGAACTCAGGGTCGTGCCACCATTCCAGAGCCCCCAGATGTCTCAGTCGATTCCAGGGAAACCTCTTTTCCCCGCAATGCCTCGACTTTCAAGCCGAGGATCGACTCAGACCTCGGTGGCACGTGGGACAGCCCTGTGAAAAGCCTAGTGGGAAAGCCTTTTGGGAAAGCCTACAGAGAAAGCCACAGATCCCTGGATCCACGCAAAGGGAAGCGTGACACTGCTGCTATATCTCAGGAAAGCGCACGGGCACGCCACACTCGCGACGAGGACTGACTCCCCTGGGAGA
>NW_017192430.1:0-10284 GCF_001704415.2 Capra hircus
AGCCCCGAGCAACTCGCATGGGACTGGCCTTTCCTGAGTCCCCAGAGCGGGTCCCTGAGGTACCGGGTGAGTCGAGAGACACCTGGCGCAACTCGAGGAAATCCAGGAGGTTCTCCCCCAGCGAGATGAGGCCCATTTCCACAGCGAGGCGTCTCGAGGCTAATCACATCTAACATCTGGAACTTCCAAAGGGTCCTTCACACCCTTGCTGCAACTCAAGAAAGTTCCCCGACATACCCGTCACCAATCGAGAGGAAGCACGAGAGTCCCGCCCACATCCAGTGAGCCCCGTTTCCGCCTCCTATATCGAGGGAGGGATCCTTTCCTGCGTGTTCGGGAAAGAATTCCCGGTGTTCCCGTCGCATCTCAAGAGAGGCGCCCTCCACAGGAAAGGCGAGAGGAACTCCAGGGTCGTGCACCATTCCCAGAGTCCCCCAGATGTCTCAGTCCATTCCAGGGAAACCTGTTTCCCTGCAATGCCTCGACTTTCAAGCCGAGGATCGACTCACACTACGGTGGCACGTAGGAGAGCCCTGTGAGAAAGCCTCGTGGAAAAGCCTCGTGGGAAAGCCTCGAGGGAAAGCCACAGATCCTTGATCCACGTAAAGGGAAGCGTGACACTGCTGCTACAGCTCGGAGGAAAGCGGACGTGCATGCCCCCAATCGAGACGAGGACTGCTCCTCCCTGGGGAGACTCCAGAAGTACCCCAAGATCCATGTCAGCACTGGAGAGGAATCCTCAGGTTCCGACACCCCACTCCACACAAGGTCTTAGGCCCTGCATCGACGGGAGAGGAATCCGAGAGGCCCCACGCAACTCGCATGGGACTGGCCTTTCCTGAGGCCAATAAAGCGGGTCTCAGAAGTCCCGTCGTAAGTCGAGAGCATCTGCCGCAACTCGAGAAAATCCAGGATGTTCTCCCCTCCAGGCGAAATGAGGCCCATTTGTGCTGAGGCGTCTCGATGCTAATCACACCTAACCTCTCTAACTTACAAAGGATACTTCACATCCTTGCTGCAACTCAAGAAGTTCCCCAACGTAACCGTCTCCTCTCGAGAGGAAGCATGAGAGTCCCGCCACATCCAGAGGAGCCCCATTTCCGCCGCATAGCTCGAGAGGAGGGATCCTTTCCCTGCGTGGTTGGGAAAGAATTCCCAGCGTACCCGTCGCACCTCAAGAGGATGCCCTCTCCAAAAAAGGCGAGAGGAACTCCAGGGTCGTGCCACCATTCGTAGAGACCCCCAAATTTCTCAGTCATTCCAGGGAAACCTGTTTTCCCTTCACTGCCTCGACTTTCAAGCCGAGGATCGAATCACACCACAGTGGCACGTGGGACAGCACTGTGGGAAAGCCTCGTGGAAAGCCTCGTGGAAAGTTCGAGGGAAAGCCACAGATCCCTTGATTCACGTGAAGGAAGCGTGACACTGCTGGAACAGCTCGGGAGGAAAGCGCACGTGCATGCCCCACTAAAGACGAGGACTGTCTTCCCTGGGGAGACTCCAGAAGTACCCCAAGATCCATGTCAGCAATGGTTAGGAATCCTCAGGTTCCGGCACGACTCCAAACAAAATCTTAGGCCCCGGCATCGACGGGAGAGGAAACCCAGGAGGCCCCCGTGCAACTCGCAAGGGAACTGGCCTTTCATGAGGCCACCAGAGAGGGTCCCTGAGGACCCCGTCGTAAGTGGAGAGCACCTGCCGCAACTCGAGTAAATCCAGGAGGTTCTCCCCTCCAGGCGAGATGAGGCCCATTTCCGCTGAGGCGTCCTGAGGCTAATCACACCTAACCTCTGGAATTCCAAAGGGTCCTTCACACCCTTGCTGAAACTCAAGAAGTTCCCCGACATTCCCGTCTCCACTCGAGAGGAAGCACGTGAGTCCCGCCAAAAATCCAAAGGAGCCCCTTTTGCGCCTCCTAGCTCGAGAGGAGGGATCTTTTCCCTGCATGGTCGGGAAAAGATTTCCAGGCATTCCTGTCGCATCTCAAGGGGATGCACTCTCCACAGGAAAGGTGAGATGAACTCCAGGGTCGTTCCACCATACCCAGAGTCCCCCAGATGTCTCAGTCCTATTCCAGGGAAAACTCTTTTCCCTGCACTGCCTCGACTTTCACGCTGAGGATCGACTCACACCACGGTGGCACGTGGGACAGCCCTGTGGGAAAGCCTCGTGGGAAAGCCTCCTGGGAAAGCCTCCGAGGGTAAGCCACAGATGCCTTGATCCACGCGAAGGAAAGCGTGACACTGCTGCTACAGCTCGGGAGGAAAGGGCACGTGCATGCCCCCACTCGAGACGAGGTCTGACTCCCCTGGGGAGAATCCAGAAGTACCCCCAGATCAATGTCAGCACTGGAAGGAATCCTCAGGTTCCGGCCCGACTCCACACAAGGTCTTTAGGCCCCAGCATCGACAGGATGGGAAATCCGAGAGCCCCCGAAGAACTCGCATGGGGACTGGCCTTTCCTGAGGCCACCAGAGCGGGTCCTAGGTCCGGTCGTAAGTTGAGAGCACCTTCCGCAACTCGAAAAAATTCAGGAGGTTATCGCTCCCAGGCGAAATGAGGCCCATTTCCGCTGAGACGCCTCGAGGCTAATCACACCTAACCTCTGGAACATCCGAAGGGTCCTTCACACCCTTGCTGCAACTCAAGAAGTTCCCTGACTTACCCGTCTCCTCTCGAGAGGAAGCACGAGAGTCCCGCCAACATCCAGAGGAGACCCGTTTCTGCCTCATAGCTCAAGTGGAGGGTTCCTTTCCCTGCGTGGTTGGTAAAGAATTCCCGGCGTTCCCGTCGCATCTCAAGAGGAGGCGCTCTCCACAGGAAAGGCGAGAGGAACATCAGGGTCGTGCCACCATTCCCAGAGTCCCTCAGATGTATCAGTCCATTGCAGAGAAACGTGTTTTCCCTGCACAGCCTCGACTTTCAATCCGAGGATCGACTCACATCACGGTGGCACGTGGGACCCCCCTGTGGGAAAGCCTCGTCGGAAAGCCTCGAGGGAAAGTCACAGATCCCTTGAGCCACGCGAAGGAAAGAGTGACACTGCTGTTACTGTTCGAAAGGAAAGCGAACGTGCATGCACCCACTCGAGACAAGGACTGACTCCCCTGGGGAGACTCCAGAAGTACCCCAAGATCCATGTCAGCACTGGAGAGGAATCCTCAGGTTCCGGCACCCACTCCACACAAGAACTTAGGCCCCGGCATCGACGGGAGAGGAACCCCAATAGGCCCCGGAGAAACTCGCATGGGGACTGGCCTTTCCTGAGGCCACCAGAGCGGGTCCCTGAGGTCCCCGTCGTAATCGAGAGCAACTGCCGAAACTCGAGAAAATCCAGGAGGTTCTCCCCTCCAGGCGAGATGAGGCCCATTTCCTCAGAGGCGTCTCAGGCTAATCACACCTAACCTCTAGAATTTCCAAAGGGTCCCTCACACCCTTGCTACAACTCAAGAAGTTCCCCGACATACCCGTCTCCACTCGAGAGAAGGCACGAGAGTCCCGCCCACATCCAGAGGAGCACCGTTTCCGGCTCCTAGCTCGAGAGGAGGGATCCTTTCTCTGCGTGGTCGGGAAAGAATTCCCGGCGTTCCCGTCGCATCTCAAGAGGAGGCGCTCTCCACAGAAAAGGCGAGAGGAACTGCAGGGTCGTGCCACCATTCCCTGAGTCCCCCAGATGTCTCAGTCCATTCCAGGGAAACCTGTTTTCCCTGCACTGCCTCGAAATTCAAGCCGAGGATCGACTGACACCACGGTGGCACGTGGGACAGCCATGTGGGAAAGCCTCGTGGGAAAGCCTCGTGGGAAAGCCACAGGGACCCGCTCTGGTGGCCTCAGGAAAGGCCAGTCCCCATGCGAGTTGCTCGGGGGCCTCTCGGGATTCCTCTCCCGTCGATGCTGGGGCGTAAGACCTTGGGTGGAGTCAGTGCCGGAACCTGAGGATCCCTCTCCAGTGCTGACATGGATCTTGGGAAACTTCTGGAGTCTCCCCAGGGGAGTCAGTCCTCGTCTCGAGTGGGGGCATGCACGTACGCTTTCCTCCCGATCTGTAGCAACAGTGTCGCGCTTCCCTTCGCGTGGATCAAGGGATCAGGTGCATTCCCACGAGGCTTTCCCTCAGAGCTGTCCTACGTTCCACCGTGGTGTGTGTCGATCCTCGGCTTGAAAGTCGAGGCAGTGCAGGGAAAACAGGTTTCCCTGGAATGGACGGAGATATCTGGGGGACTCTGGGAATGGTGGTACGACCCTGGAGTTCCTCTCGCCTTTCCTGTGGAGAACGCCTCCTCTTGAGATGCGACGGTAATGCCGGGAATTCTTTCCCGACCACGCAGGGAAAGAATCCCTCCTCTCGAGCTAGGAGGCGTAAACGGGGCTCCTCTGGATGTGGGCAGAACTCTCGTGCTTCCTCTTGAGTGGAGACGGGTATGTCGGGGATCTTCTTGAGTTGTAGCAAGGGTGTGAAGGACCCTTTCGAAGTTCCAGAGGTTAGGTGTGATTAGCCTCGTGACGCCTCAGCGGAAATGGGCCTCATCTCGCCTGGAGGGGAGAACCTCCAGGATTTTCTCTAGTTGTGGCAGGTGCTCTCGACTTTCGACGGGGACCTCAGGGACCCGCTCTGGTGGCCTCCGGAAAGGCCAGTCCCCATGCTAATTGCTCGGGGGCCACACGGGATTCCTCTCCCGTCGATGCCGGGGTCTAAGACCTTGTGTGGAGTCCGGTGCCGGAACCTGAGTATTCCTCTCCAGTGCTGACATGGATCTTGGGTTACTTCTGAAGTCTCCCCAGTGGAGTCAGTCCTCGTCTCGACTGGGGACATGCACATGGGCTTTCCTCTCAAGCTGTAGCAACAGGGTCACGCTTCCCTTCGCGTGAATCAAGGGATCTGTGGCTTTCCCTCGAGGCATTCCCACGAGGCTTTCCCACGAGGCTTTCCCACAGGGCAGTCCCACGTGCCACCGTGGTGTGAGTCGATCCTCGGCTTGAAAGTCGAGGCAATGCAGGGAACACAGGTTTCCCTGGAATGGACTGAGACATCTGGGGGACTCTGGGAATGGTGGCACGACCCTGGAGTTCCTCTCGCCTTTTCCTGTCGAGAGCGCCTCCTCTTGTGATGCGACGGGAACGCCGGGAATTCTTTCCCCACCTCGCAGGGAAAGGATCCCTCCTCTCGAGCTAGGAGGCGGAAACGGGGCTCCTCTGGATGTGGGCGGGACCCGGGTGCTTCCTCTCGAGTGGAGACGGGTATGTCGGGGAACTTCTTGAGTTGCATCAAGGGTGTGAAGGACCCGTTGGAAGTTCCAGAGGTTAGGTGTGATTAGCCTCGAGACGCCTCAGCGGAAATGGGCCTCATCTCGCCTGGTGGGGAGAACCTCCTGGATTTTCTCGAGTTGCGGCAGGTGCTCTCGATTTACGACGGGGACCTCAGGGACCCGCTCTGGTGGCCTCTGGAAAGGCCAGTCCCCATGCGAGTTGCTCCGGGGCCTCTCCGGATTACTCTCCCGTTGATGCCGGGGCCTAAGATCTTGTGTGGAGTCGGTGTGGGAACCTGAGGATTCCTCTCCAGTGCTGACGTCGATCTGGGGGTACTTCTGGAGTCTCCCCAGTGGAGTCAGTCCTCGTCTCGAGTGGGGGTATGCACGTGCTATTTCCTCACGAGCTGTAGCAGCAGTGTCACGCTTCCCTTCATGTGGATCAAGGGATGAGGAGCTTTCCCTCGAGGCTTTCCCACGAGGCTTTCCCACGAGGCTTTTCCACAGGGCTGTCCCACGTGTCACCGTGGTGTGAGTCGATCCTCGTCTTGAAAGTCGACGAAATGCAGGGAAAACATGTTTCCCTGTAATGGACAGAGACATCTGGGGGACTCTGGGAATGGTGGCACGACACTGGATTTCCTCTCGCCTTTCATGTGGAGAGCGCCTCCTCTTGAGATGTGACGGAAACCCCGGGAAATCTTCCCCGACAACGCAGGCAAAGGATCCCTCCTCTCGAGCTAGGAGGCGGAAACAGGAATCCTCTGGATGTGGGCGGGACTCTCGTGCTTCCTCTCGAGTGGAGACGGGTATGTCGGGGAACTTCTTGAGTTGCAGCAAGGGTGTGAAGGACCCTTTGGAAGTTCCAGAGGTTAGGTAGGAATAGCCTCGAGACGCCTCAGCGCAAATGGCCCTCATCTCACATGGAGGGGAGAACCTCCTAGATTTTCTCGAGTTGCGGCAGGAGCTCTCGACTTACGACGGGGACCAAAGGGACCCGCACTTGTGGCCTCAGGAAAGGCCAGTCCCTAAGCGTGTTGCTTTGGGGCCTCTCAGGATTCCTCTCCCGTCGATGCCGGGGTCTAAGACCTTGTGTGGAGTCGGTGCCGGAACCTGAGTATTCCTCTCCAGTGCTGACATGGATCTTGGGTTACTTCTGAAGTCTCCCCAGTGGAGTCAGTCCTCGTCTCGACTGGGGGAATGCACATGGGCTTTCCTCTCAAGCTGTAGCAGCAGTGTCACGCTTCCCTTCGCGTGGATCAAGGGATCTGTGGCTTTCCCTCTAGGCTTTCCCACGTGGCTTTCCCACGAGGCTTTCTCACAGGGCTGTCACACGTGCCACCGTGGTGTGAGTCGATCCTCGGCCTGAAAATCGAGGCAGTGCAGGGAAAACAGGTTTCCCTGGAATGGACTGAGACATCTGGGGGACTCTGGGAATGTGGCACGAACCTGGAATTCCTCTCGCCTTTCCAGTGGAGAGTGCCTCCTCTTGAGATGCGACGGGAACGCCGGGAATTCTTTCCTGAGCACGCAGGGAAAGGATCCCTCCTCTCGAGCTAGGAGGCGGAAACGGGGCTCCTCTGGATGTGGGCGGGACTCTCGTGCTTCCTCTCGAGTGGAGACGGGTATGTCGGGGAACTTCTTGAGTTTCACCAAGGGTGTGAAGGACTCTTTGGAAGTTCCAGAGGTTAGGTGTGATTAGCCTCGATACGCCTCAGCGGAAATGGACCTCATCTCGCCTGGAGGGGAGAACCTCCTGTATTTTCTCGAGTTGCGGCAAGTGCTCTCGACTAACGACGGGGACATCAGGTACCCGCTCTGGTGGGCTCAGGAAAGGCCAGTCCCCATGCGAGCTGCTCAGGGGCCTCTTGGGATTCCTCTCCCGTCGATGCCGGGGCCTAAGACCTTCTGTGAAGTAGGTGCCGGAACCTGAGGATTCCTCTCCAGTGCTGACATGGATCTTGGGGTACTTCTGGAGTCTCCCCAGGGGAGTCAGTCCTCGTCTCGAGTGGGGGGCATGCACGTGCGCTTTCCTCCCGAGCTGTAGCAGCAGTGTCGCGCTTCCCTTCCCATGGATCAAGGGATCTGTGGCTTTCCCTCCAGGCTTTCCCACGAGGCCTACCCACAGGGCTGTCCCTCGAGCCACCGTGGTGTCAGTCGATCCTCGGCTTTAAAGTCGAGGCAGTGCAGGGAAAACAGGTTTCCCTGGAATGGACTGAGACATCTGGGGGACTCTGGGAATGGTGGCACGACTCTGGAGTTCCTCTCGCCTTTCCTGTGGAGAGTGCCTCCTCTTGAGATGCGACGGGATCGCCGGGAATTCTTTCCCGGACAACGCAGGTAAAGGATCCCTCCTCTCGAGCTAGGAGGCGGAAACGGGGCTCCTCTGGATGTGGGCGGGAGTCTCGTGCTTCCTCTCGAGTGGAGACGGGTATGTCGGGGAACTTTTGGAGTTGCAGCAAGGGTGTGAATAACCTTTTGAAAGTTCCAGGGGTTAGGTGTGATTAGCCTCGAGACAACTCAGCGGAAATGAGCCTCATGTCGCCTGGAGGCGAGAACCTCCCAGATTTTCTCGAGTTGCGGCAGGTGCTCTCAACTTAAGACGGGGACTCAGGGACGCGCTCTGGTGGCCTCAGGAAAGGCCAGTCCCCATGCGAGTTGCTCGGGGGGCCTCTCGGGATTCCTCTCCCAATGATGCCAGGGCCTAAGACCTTGTGTGAAGTCGGTGCCGGAACCTGCCGATTCCTCTCCAGTGCTGACATGGATCTTGGGGTACTTCTGGGAGTCTCCCCAGGGGAGTCAGTCCTCGTCTCGACTGGGGGCATGCACTTGCGCCTTTCCTCCCGAGCTGTAGCAACAGTGTCACGCTTCCCTTTGCGTGGATCAAGGGATCTGTGGCTTTCCCTCGAGGCTTTCCCACCAGGCATTCCCACGAGGCTTTCCCACAGGGCTGTCCCCCGTGCCACCGTGGTGTGAGTCGATCCTCGTTTTGAAAGTCGAGGCAGTGCAGGGAAAACAGGTTTCCCTGGAATGGACTGAGACATCTGGGGGACTCTGGGAATGGTGGCAGGACCCTGAAGTTCCTCTCGCCTTTCCTGTGGAGAGCGCCTGCTCTTGAGATGCCATGTGTACGCCAGGAATTCTTTCCCGGCTACGCAGGGAAAGGATCCCTCCTCTCGAGCTTGGAGGTGGAAACGGGGCTCCTCTGGATGTGGGCGGAACTCTCGTGCTTCCTCTCGAGTGGAGACGGGTATGTCGGAGAACTTCTTGAGTTGCAGCAAGGATGTGAAGGACCCTTTGGAAGTTACAGAGTTTAGGTGTGATTACCCTGGTGACGCCTCAGCAGAAATGGGCCTCATCTCGCCTGGAGAGGAGAACCCTCTGGATTTTCTCGAGTTGCGGCAGCTTCTCTCGACTTAAGACGGGGACCTCAGGGACCCGCATTGGTGGCCCTAGGAAAGGCCAGTCCCCATGCGAGTTGCTCGGGGGCCTCTCGGAATTCCTCTCCCTTCGATGCCGGGACCTAAGAACTTGTGTGGAGTGGGTGTCGGAACCTGAGGATTCCTCTCCAGTGCTGACATGGATCTTGGGGTACTTCTGGAGTCTGCCCAGGGGAGTTAGTCCTCGTCTCGAGTGAGGGCATGCACGTGCGCTTTCCTACCGAGCTGTAGCAGCAGTTTCACGCTTCCCTTCGCGTGGATCAAGGGATCTGTGGCTTTCCCTCGAGGCTTTCCCACAAGGCTTTCCCAGGAGGCTTTCCCACTGGGCTGTCCCACATGCCACCGTGGTGTGAGTGGATCCTCGGCTTGAAAGTCGAGGCCGTGCCGGGAAACAGTTTTCGCTAGAATGTACTGAGACCTCTCGGGGACTCTGGAAATGGTATCATGACCCTGGAGTTCCTCTCGACGTTCCTGTGGAGAGGGCCTCTTCTTAAGATGCGACCTGAACGCCGGGAATTCTTTCTCGACCACGCAGGTAAAGTATCCATCCTCTCGAGCTAGGAGGCTGGAAACGGGGCTCTCTGGATGTGGACGGGACCTCTCGTGCTTCCTCTCGAGTGGAGACGGGTATGTCGGGGAACTTCTTGAGTTGCAGCAAGGGTGTGAAGGACCTTTGGGAGTTCCAGAGGTTAGGTGTGATTAGACTCGATACGCCTCAGCGGAAATGGGCCTCATCTCACCTTGAAGGAGAACATCCTGGATTTTCTCGAGTTGCGGCAGGTGCTCTCGACTTACGATGGGACCTCAGGGACCCGCTCTGGTGGCCTCAGGAAAGGCCAGTCCCCATGCGAGTTGCTCGGGCCTCTCGGGATTCCTCTCCCCGTCGATGCCGGGGCCTAAGACCTTGTGTGGAGTCGTGCCGGAACCTGAGGATTCCTCTCCAGTGCTGACATGGATCTTGGGGGTACTTCTGGAGTCTCCCCAGGGGAGTCAGTCCTCGTCTCGAGTGGGGGCATGCACGTGCTTTCCTCCCGAGCTGTAGCAGCAGTGTCACGTTTCCCTTCCGTGGATCAAGGGATCTGTGGCTTTCGCTCGAGCTTTCCCGAGGCTTTCCCACGAGGCTTTCCCACAGGGCTGTCCCACGTGCCACCGTGGTGTGAGTCGATCCTCGCTTGAAAGTCGAGGCAGTGCAGGGAAAACAGTTTTCCCTGGAATGGACTGAGACATCTGGGGGACTCTGGGAATGGTGGCACGACCCTGGAGTTCCTCTCGCCTTTCCTGTGGAGAGCGCCTCCTCTTGAGATGCACGGGAACGCCGGGAACTCTTTCCGACCCAGGAGGAAAGGATCACTCTCTCGAGCTAGGAGGCGGAAACGGGGCTCCTCTGGATGTGGGCGGACTCTCGTGCTTCCTCTCGAGTGGAGACGGGTATGTCGGGAACTTCTTGATTTGCAGCAAGGGTGTGAAAGGACCCTTTGGAAGTTCCAGAGGTTAGGTGTGATTAGCCTCGAGTCGCCTCAGCGGAAATGGGCCTCATCTCACCTAGAGGGGAGAACCTCCTGGATTTACTCGAGTTGAAGCAGGTGCTCTCTACTTAT
>NW_017192431.1:0-21305 GCF_001704415.2 Capra hircus
GAAGCAAGTCTGGGAATTTTCCTGAAACGGGGACTTTGTCCTGCCTCTCCTTTCCTTCCTGAATGGAAAAAGGGGCTCCGCGTTTTTGCCTGCCGGCTGTTGGCAATCATTCCGGCCGTATCGGGGCGGTTTTGGATGCATGGGCCTTTGATCCTCCCCATAAGCAAGGTGTGTCTTTGACCGTCAGGGGCTGCTTTCCCCTTGAAATGTATTGGGGCTTTGTGGGACAGGGAACCCAGACACGCAAGGAAAATTCAAGGCCCCCTAATAAACCATGCCATACTATGTCTCTTGGCTGGGTGGGAAAAGGTAGAGGCTTGCCAGGGAAAAACCTACGGTCTGTCCCCCAATACAACTTTTTTCTGGGCAAACGCCAATGGAAAAAATATCATAGCCCGTTTCCCGTGTTGTGTTGCGGGCTGAAAAACCCCAGCCCCAGGGGAACCTGGTGAACCATGGTGGCTCCTCCGTGTTGGCCGCCGCTGAATTCTGGGCGCCGGCCAAGGCAAGACGGTCTTGGAGGAGCCCTGGCCAGTTGCCGCTTCCCTTCCCTCTGAACAGAATTCTCACCTGCTGGACTTGGCTAGTGTGCCAACCCACCCAGCCCCCCTTAGGCTTCTCCTTACAGGAGGAATTGGGCACCCTAAGTTGCAAAGGCCAAGGCCAGGAAATTGGAAAAAAGGCCTGAGGCCAAGAAAAAATGGCGCCAGTGGGCGATCCCGAGAGGTCGCTGGCTCCGTTGCCTCCATTCCTGGAGAGAGTGCAGCTACAAAAAGCAAAGGCAAAGTCCTTGGGGCCAAAGGCTAGCCCCGCCGGCAGAGCTAGTCCTCTGCCAGGTAATGAACTTCTGCCAGATCTGGGGGCCTGAGGCAGAGCTTAGGCTGCTGGCCGTTATTGGAAAAAGGCGCAACTTAGTCTTCCGTGGCAAGCCCAGTGGCCTTTTTTCAAACGTCTTGACGGGCTGGGTTGTGCTCCTCTTTCCGATGGTAAAGGCCTCGCTTCCCTGCTGGTCTTTGTTGCACTTGCCCTTACTTCTGTGCGGGGCGCAAGGGTCTCCCTCCAGCAAGTGTTTTCTTTTTCGGCTCCAAGGCTGTCGCTTCCCTGAGTGTTTGGGGGCTTGTGGGCAGAGAAACCCAGGACTACTGTCTTAGGGAAAAAATTCAGGCCCCAAAAAACACCTTGCACAATGTCCTCCTTGCTTTGGGGACGGAGAGG
This sequence comes from Capra hircus, assembly GCF_001704415.2. Classification (NCBI taxonomy): domain Eukaryota; kingdom Metazoa; phylum Chordata; class Mammalia; order Artiodactyla; family Bovidae; genus Capra; species Capra hircus. The sequence continues at coordinate 1,216 of NW_017192431.1, forward strand.
TGGGCCTTAGGGAACCTACGTCTGTTCAATACACCTTCTGGGCACCCAAGGAAATCAGCCTCCCGCTGTTTTTGGTTTCGGGTTTGAAAACCCCAGCCAGGGGCGCCCTGGAAAAGCCCTGGTGCTCCCACCGGTGGCGGCCGGCTTGATTTCTTAAGGCGGCCTATAAACCCTGGAGGATGCCCTCGCAGTTGCCCTTTTGGGCGCCTTCCTTCCTGAAAAACCAGAGCTCTCACTTTGCGAAGCCGCTTGGCATAGTTGCTGCAAACCCACCCACACCCCGTATTCCTAGCGCCTCCCCAGACTGACGCCTGGCAAGCCTATGTTGGCAAATAGCACAGGCAGATTGGAGAATGAGGCAAGGAAGGCGCAACCAAGTGGCCGTCCTCCCAAGGCCTTTTTTCGCTCCAGAAACGCTTTCCTTTCCGCTGGGGAGGGAGCCTAAAACAAGGCAAGTTCCTGGGCAAGGCGAGCCCCGGCCCGAAGCCAGCCCTTGCAGCGGACAAGAAAAAACCAAACTGCCCAAATCCGGGCTCCTGAGCAGTAAGTAGAAAGCTCTGCGCGTTAACTTGGAAAAAGGGGCGCACTTTAGGCTTCCCTGGCAACGCAGGGGCTTTTTTTCCTTTCCTTGAAACTGGGGCCTTCGCGCCTTCTCTTCCTCCCGAGGAAAAGAGGCCTCGCTTAACACTGCCCTGGGCTTGTGCCTCCGCGCATCAGCGGGCGCGCAAGGGGCTTGCCTCCAGCAGGTTTTCTTTGCCTCAGCGGGCTGCTTCCCCTGAGTTTGAAGGCTGTGGGCCGGGAAACCCAGAACACCGCAAGGCACAGGCCCCAACCACCCTGCAAACAGTGTCTCTGCTTTGGCGGGAGAGAAGTGCTATGGGACCTATCGTCTCTCCAACACACTTTTCTGGCAACCTCAACGGGAAGTCCAGCACTCTCGGAAGAAGAGTGGGGAGTGCATAACACCCAGCCAGGGGCCCTTTGGACGCTGTTGCTCTCCGTGCGGGCTTTTGTACTGGAGCGGCCACAGACCGACTTGAGGATGCCCCGCTGTGAGCCCTTCGCCTGTTCCCTCTGACACGAACGCCTTCTTCACGGCCTGAGCAGCCCTTTGGCAAGTTGTCAACCCACCAGCCCCTAGCCCTCTCTCACCCAAAGGACGCTTTTGGGAAAAAAAAAAAACCTTAAGGTGCAAAGGTCAAGGCAGGGGTTTAGAAGGCTTGAAGCCAAGGAATGCGCCAAGTTGGGGTGTTTGCCGAGCCTTCACAACACCTGCCTCCTTTCCCTTGGGGAGGGAGCCCTTTTTAAAGCCAAGGCAAGTCTCGCAAGGCCTCGCCTATGGGCAAGAAGCAAATTCTTGGTGCCAGGAACTCTGCGCAGATCCGGGCCTGCCTGAACAGAAAAAGCTAGAGATCTTGGCGCGTAAACTGGGAAAGTCGCAGCTTAGCCTCCGTGCCAAGCAAAGGGCCTTCAACTTGAACGGGGCTGGGGCCTTTTGCCTCCTTCTTTCCCCCGAGGGAAAAAGGCCTCGCTTTTCCCCTGCTGGCTGGTTTTTTAACTCCGCCTATCGGGCGGGGGTCTGGGCAGGGCCTTCCCTTCCAGCAAAGGTCTTTGCCCCAGGGGCTGCTTTTGCCCCTGAGGTTTGGTGGCTGTGGGCAAGGAAAACGCCAGAAAACACGGCAGGAATCAGGCCCCAAAGAACACCGCAAAACATGTTCTTTCTTTTTGCTGGGGAAGGAAAGAGTGCTAAAGGGAAAGCCTAACCGTCTGGTTCATTAAACACTTTCTGGCAGCCCAAGGAATCAGCCTTCGCGTGTGTGCCCGGGGCCTGAAAAACCCCAAGCCAGTTGGGCCGCTTGGGGAAAAAAGCCTGGTTGGCTCTCGGTGCGGGCGCTGAATTTCTAGTCGGCCCTGAAAAAACCGCTGGGGAAGGAGGCGCCTCTGCCCAGTTGCCCTTTCCCCTTCCTCTTTGAACAGAGCCTGCTTTCAACTGCTTGAAGCCCTTGGCAAAGTTGGTGCCAAACGCCACCAAAAAGAACCCCTATTCAGCCTTCCCCATACGGACGCCCTTGTTCACCCTATGTTTGCAAAAGGAAAAGGCAAGGAATTTTGGAAGCTGAAAAAAAGCAAGGAAGGCAACCAGTGCGTCTTTCCGCCAGGCTCCCGCTTTTCCAGAACAGTTTTTTCCCTTTACTGGGGGAAGGGAGCCTAAAAAGCAAGGCAAAGTCGCCTGGGGCAAGGCGAGCGCCCGGCCGAGGCAGCCTCGCGCCAGAAAACTTTTCTGACCAGATCAGGCGCCTTCTTTGAAAGCAGAGCTAGAGCTCTGCCGTATGGAGGCGCAACTTTAGGCTTCCGTGGAGCAGCTTTTTTTCCTTTGAAACTGGGGGCTCGGCGCCTCCTTCCTTCGGCGAGGAAAGGCTGCGCTCACCCTGCTGGCCTGTTTGCTTCTTCGCCTAATCAAGGCCGGGCGCGCAAGGGCTCCCTTCCAGCAGGTCTGCCTCAGGGGCGCTGGCTTTTCCCCCTGAAGTTTTTGAAGGCTGGGGGCCGGGAACGCCAGACACGCCAAGGATTAGGCCCCAACCACCTGCACCATGTTCCTCTGCCCTGGGGGGAGAGTGGCTAGGGAACTAACGCTCTTCTCAACAACACCTTCAGGCACCCACGGGAGTCCAAACCTCCTGGGAAGTTGTGGGGAATTCGCAAAATCCCGCCAGCCAGGGGGCCCTTTTGGAAACCTTGGTGCTATCCGTGCCCGGAAGCTGGTTTTCCTGGGCGGCCAAGGAACCGCTGAAGGAAAGCCCCTGCTGTTGCCCCTTTCGGCTTCTCTTTGAAAACAGAAGCTTTCACTGCTGGAGCCCTTGGCAAAGTTGTGCAAAACCACCAGCCCCCTAAGCCCTCCTCAAGGACGCTTTGGGGAACGCTAAGTTGCAAAAAGGCAAAAAAGGGCAGGGGTAGAAAGCTGAAGCCAGGAAGGCGCCAAGTGGGCCCGGTTTTTTTTCCGAAGCCCTCCAACAAAAGCTGCTCTTTTCCTGGGGAGGAAAGCCTTAAAAAGCCAAGGCAAAGTTTCTGCGCAAGGCTCGCCTTATGGGCAAGAGCCAATTCTTTTGGGTGCCAGGAACTTCTGCCCAGATCGGGCTTCCTGACAGAGCTAGGAGATCTTGCCGTACTTGAAAGTCCACTTAGCTTCGTTGGAAGCAGGGATTTTCAGCTTTGAACGGGGACTTTGGCTGGCCCCCCTCTTTCCCAACCGAGGGAGGCTCGCTTCCCCTGCTGGCTGTGCACTCGGCCTATCGGGCGGCGGGCGCAAGGGCTTCCTCCAGCAGGTTTTCAGGTCTTGCCTCAGGGGCTGCTTCCCCTGAGTTGGGGCTGTGGGCAGGAACCCAGACACGCAGGATCAGGCCCCAAACACCTGCACATGTCTCTGCTGGGGAGGAGAGTGCTAGGGAACCTACGTCTGTCATACACTTTCTGGGCACCAAGGAATCAGCCTCCGTGTGTGGCGGGCTGAAAACCCAGCCAGGGGCCCTGGGAGCTGGTGCTCTCCGTGTGGCGCTGAATCTGGGCGGCCAAGCAACCGCTGGAGGAGCCCTGCAGTTGCCCTTCCCTTCCCTCTGACAGAATTCTCACTGCTGGAGCCTTGGCAGTGTGCAACCCACCAGCCCCTAAGCTCTCCTTAAGGAGGACTGGGACCTAAGTGCAAAGGCAAGGCAGGATTGGAGCTGAGGCAAGAAAGGCGCCAGTGGCGACTCCAGGCTCCTGCTGCCTGCTCCTTCCTGGAGAGGCAGCCTAAAAGCAAGGCAAGTCTGGGCAAGGCTAGCCCCCGGCAGAGCAGCCTCGCGCCAGGAACTCTGCCAGATCGGGGCTCTGAGCAGAGCTAGAGCTCTGCCGTACTGGAGGCGCACTTAGCTCCGTGCAAGCAGGGCTTTCAACTTGACGGGGCTGGGCTGCCTCCTCTTCCCCCGAGAGGCTCGCTTCCCTGCTGGCTGTGCACTCGCCTATCAGGCGGGGGCGCAGGGCTCCTCCAGCAGGTCTTGCCTCAGGGGCTGCTTCCCCTGAGTTGGGGCTGTGGGCAGGAACCCAGACACGCAGGATCAGGCCCCAACACCTGCACATGTCTCTGCTGGGGAGGAGAGTGCTAGGGAACCTACGTCTGTCATACACTTTCTGGGCACCCAAGGAATCAGCCTCCGTGTGTGCGGGGCTGAAAACCCCAGCCAGGGGCCCTGGGAGCCTGGTGCTCTCGGTGCGGCGCTGATTCTAGGCGGCCTAGAAACCGCTGGAGGAGCCCTGCAGTTGCCCTTCCCTTCCCTCTGACAGAGCTCTCACTGCTGAAGCCCTTGGCAGTGTGCAACCCACCACCCCCTAAGCCCTCCCCAACGACGCCTGGCACCTATGTGCAAAGGCAAGGCAGGATTGGAGCTGAGGCAAGGAAGGCACCAGTGGCGTCTCCCAGGCTCGCTCAGACAGCTCCTTCCTGGGGAGGGAGCCTAAAAGCAAGGCAAGTCTGGGCAAGGCGAGCCCCCGGCCGAGCAGCCTCGCGCCAGAAACTCTGCCAGATCGGGGCTCTGAGCAGAGCTAGAGCTCTGCCGTACTGGAGGCCCACTTAGCTCCGTGCAAGCAGGGCTTTCCTCTTGACTGGGCTCGGCTGCCTCCTCTTCTCCCGAGGAGGCTCGCTACACTGCTGGCTGTGCTCTCGCCTATCAGGCGGGCGCGCAGGGCTCCTCCAGCAGGTCTTGCCTCAGGGGCTGCTTCCCCTGAGTTGAGGCTGTGGGCGGGAACCCAGACACGCAGGATAAGGCCCCAACCACCTGCACATGTCTCTGCTGGGGAGGAGAGTGCTAGGGAACCTACGTCTCTCACACACTTTCTAGGCACCCACGGAGTCAGCCTCTGGGAGTGTGGGGATGCAAAACCCAGCCAGGGGCCCTTGGAACCTGGTGCTCTCCGTGCGGAGCTTTGTCTGGGCGGCCAAGGAACCGCTGAAGGAGCCCTGCTGTTGCCCTTCGCTTCCCTCTGACAGAGCTTTCACTGCTGGAGCCCTTGGCAGTGTGCAACCCACCCAGCCCCTAAGCCCTCCTCAAGGACGCTTGGGACCTAAGTGCAAAGGCAAGGCAGGGGTAGAGCTGAAGCCAGGAAGGCGCCAGTGGCGTTTCCGAGCCTCACACAGCCTGCTCCTTCCTGGGGAGGGAGCCTTAAAGCAAGGCAAGTCTGCGCAAGGCTCGCCTATGGCAGAGCATCTTGGTGCCAGGAACTCTGCCAGATCGGGCCTCTGAACAGAGCTAGAGATCTGCCGTACTGGAGTCGCACTTAGCTTCGTGGTAAGCAGGGATTTCAGCTTGACGGGGACTTGCTGCCTCCTCTTCCCCCGAGGAGGCTCGCTTCCCTGCTGGCTGTGCACTCGCCTATCAGGCGGGGGCGCAGGGCTCCTCCAGCAGGTCTTGCCTCAGGGGCTGCTTCCCCTGAGTTGGGGCTGTGGGCAGGAACCCAGACACGCAGGATCAGGCCCCAAACACCTGCACATGTCTCTGCTGGGGAGGAGAGTGCTAGGGAACCTACGTCTGTCATACACTTTCTGGGCACCCAAGGAATCAGCCTCCGTGTGTGCGGGGCTGAAAACCCCAGCCAGGGGCCCTGGGAGCCTGGTGCTCTCCGTGTGGGCGCTGAATCTGGGCGGCCAAGCAACCGCTGGAGGAGCCCTGCAGTTGCCCTTCCCTTCCCTCTGACAGAATTCTCACTGCTGGAGCCCTTGGCAGTGTGCAACCCACCAGCCCCTAAGCTCTCCTTAAGGAGGACTGGGACCTAAGTGCAAAGGCAAGGCAGGATTGGAGCTGAGGCAAGAAAGGCGCCAGTGGCGACTCCCAGGCTCCTGCTGCCTGCTCCTTCCTGGAGAGGCAGCCTAAAAGCAAGGCAAGTCTGGGCAAGGCTAGCCCCCGGCAGAGCAGCCTCGCGCCAGGAACTCTGCCAGATCGGGGCTCTGAGCAGAGCTAGAGCTCTGCCGTACTGGAGGCGCACTTAGCTCCGTGCAAGCAGGGCTTTCAACTTGACGGGGCTGGGCTGCCTCCTCTTCCCCCGAGGAGGCTCGCTTCCCTGCTGGCTGTGCACTCGCCTATCAGGCGGGGGCGCAGGGCTCCTCCAGCAGGTCTTGCCTCAGGGGCTGCTTCCCCTGAGTTGGGGCTGTGGGCAGGAACCCAGACACGCAGGATCAGGCCCCAACCACCTGCACATGTCTCTGCTGGGGAGGAGAGTGCTAGGGAACCTACGTCTGTCATACACTTTCTGGGCACCCAAGGAATCAGCCTCCGGTGTGTGCGGGGCTGAAAACCCAGCCAGGGGCCCTGGGAGCCTGGTGCTCTCGTGCGGCGCTTTGATCTGGGCGGCCAAGGAACCGCTGGAGGAGCCCTGCAGTTGCCCTTCCCTTCCCTCTGACAGAGCTTCTCACTGCTGGAGCCCTTGGCAGTGTGCAACCCACCAGCCCCTAAGCCCTCCCCAAGGACGCCTTGGCACCTATAGTGCAAAGGCAAGGCAGGGATTGGAGCTGAGGCAAGGAAGGCGCCAGTGGCGTCTCCCAGGCCTCGCTCAGCCTAGCTCCTTCCTGGGGAGGGAGCCTAAAAGCAAGGCAAGTCTGGGCAAGGCGTCGCCCTACGGCCAGAGCATCCTCGGGCCAGAACTCTGCCAGATCGGGGCTCTGAGCAGAGCTAGAGCTCTGCCGTACTGGAGTCGCACTTAGCTTCGTGCAAGCAGGGATTTCAGCTTGACTGGGGACTTGGCTGCCTCCTCTTCTCCCGAGGAGGCTCGCTTCCCTGCTGGCTGTGCATCTCGCCTATCAGGCGGGGCGCGCAGGGCTCCTCCAGCAGGTCTTGCCTCAGGGGCTGCTTCCCCTGAGTTGGGGCTGTGGGCAGGGAACCCAGACACGCAGGATCAGGCCCCAAACACCTGCACATGTCTCTGCTGGGGAGGAGAGTGGCTAGGGAACCTACGTCTGTCATACACTTTCTGGGCACCCAAGGAATCAGCCTCTCGGTGTGTGCGGGACTGCAAAACCCCAGCCAGGGGCCCTGGGAGCCTGGTGCTCTCCGTGTGGCGGCTGATCTGGGCGGCCAAGGCAACCGCTGGAGGAGCCCTGCAGTTGCCCTTCCCTTCCCTCTGACAGAAGTTCTCACTGCTGGAGCCCTTGGCAGTGTGCAACCCACCAGCCCCTAAGCTCTCCTTAAGGAGGACTGGGACCTAAGTGCAAAGGCAAGGCAGGATTGGAGCTGAAGGCAAGAAAGGCGCCAGTGGCGACTCCCAGGCTCCTGCTGCCTGCTCCTTCCTGGAGAGGCAGCCTAAAAGCAAGGCAAGTCTGGGCAAGGCTAGCCCTACGGCAGAGCAGCCTCGGCGCCAGGAACTCTGCCAGATCGGGGCTCTGAGCAGAGCTAGAGCTCTGCCGTACTGGAGGCGCACTTAGCTCCGTGCAAGCAGGGCTTTCAACTTGACGGGGCTGGCTGCCTCCTCTTCCCCCGAGGAGGCTCGCTTCCCTGCTGGCTGTGCACTCGCCTATCAGGCGGGGGCGCAGGGCTCCTCCAGCAGGTCTTGCCTCAGGGGCTGCTTCCCCTGAGTTGGGGCTGTGGGCAGGAACCCAGACACGCAGGATCAGGCCCCAACCACCTGCACATGTCTCTGCTGGGGAGGAGAGTGCTAGGGAACCTACGTCTGTCATACACTTTCTGGGCACCCAAGGAATCAGCCTCCGTGTGTGCGGGGCTGAAAACCCCAGCCAGGGGCCCTGGGAGCCTGGTGCTCTCGGTGCGGCGCTGATTCTAGGCGGCCTAGAAACCGCTGGAGGAGCCCTGCAGTTGCCCTTCCCTTCCCTCTGACAGAGCTCTCACTGCTGGAAGCCCTTGGCAGTGTGCAACCCACCACCCCTAAGCCCTCCCCAACGACGCCTGGCACCTATGTGCAAAGGCAAGGCAGGATTGGAGCTGAGGCAAGGAAGGCACCAGTGGCGTCTCCCAGGCTCGCTCAGACAGCTCCTTCCTGGGGAGGGAGCCTAAAAGCAAGGCAAGTCTGGGCAAGGCGAGCCCCCGGCCGAGCAGCCTCGCGCCAGAAACTCTGCCAGATCGGGGCTCTGAGCAGAGCTAGAGCTCTGCCGTACTGGAGGCCCACTTAGCTCCGTGCAAGCAGGGCTTTCCTCTTGACTGGGCTCGGCTGCCTCCTCTTCTCCCGAGGAGGCTCGCTACACTGCTGGCTGTGCTCTCGCCTATCAGGCGGGCGCGCAGGGCTCCTCCAGCAGGTCTTGCCTCAGGGGCTGCTTCCCCTGAGTTGAGGCTGTGGGCGGGAACCCAGACACGCAGGATAAGGCCCCAACCACCTGCACATGTCTCTGCTGGGGAGGAGAGTGCTAGGGAACCTACGTCTCTCACACACTTTCTAGGCACCCACGGAGTCAGCCTCTGGGAGTGTGGGGATGCAAAACCCAGCCAGGGGCCCTTGGAACCTGGTGCTCTCCGTGCGGAGCTTTGTCTGGGCGGCCAAGGAACCGCTGAAGGAGCCCTGCTGTTGCCCTTCGCTTCCCTCTGACAGAGCTTTCACTGCTGGAGCCCTTGGCAGTGTGCAACCCACCAGCCCCTAAGCCCTCCTCAAGGACGCTTGGGACCTAAGTGCAAAGGCAAGGCAGGGGTAGAGCTGAAGCCAGGAAGGCGCCAGTGGCGTTTCCGAGCCTCACACAGCCTGCTCCTTCCTGGGGAGGGAGCCTTAAAGCAAGGCAAGTCTGCGCAAGGCTCGCCTATGGCAGAGCATCTTGGTGCCAGGAACTCTGCCAGATCGGGCCTCTGAACAGAGCTAGAGATCTGCCGTACTGGAGTCGCACTTAGCTTCGTGTAAGCAGGGATTTCAGCTTGACGGGGACTTGCTGCCTCCTCTTCCCCCGAGGAGGCTCGCTTCCCTGCTGGCTGTGCACTCGCCTATCAGGCGGGGGCGCAGGGCTCCTCCAGCAGGTCTTGCCTCAGGGGCTGCTTCCCCTGAGTTGGGGCTGTGGGCAGGAACCCAGACACGCAGGATCAGGCCCCAAACACCTGCACATGTCTCTGCTGGGGAGGAGAGTGCTAGGGAACCTACGTCTGTCATACACTTTCTGGGCACCCAAGGAATCAGCCTCCGTGTGTGCGGGGCTGAAAACCCCAGCCAGGGGCCCTGGGAGCCTGGTGCTCTCCGTGTGGCGCTGAATCTGGGCGGCCAAGCAACCGCTGGAGGAGCCCTGCAGTTGCCCTTCCCTTCCCTCTGACAGAATTCTCACTGCTGGAGCCCTTGGCAGTGTGCAACCCACCAGCCCCTAAGCTCTCCTTAAGGAGGACTGGGACCTAAGTGCAAAGGCAAGGCAGGATTGGAGCTGAGGCAAGAAAGGCGCCAGTGGCGACTCCCAGGCTCCTGCTGCCTGCTCCTTCCTGGAGAGGCAGCCTAAAAGCAAGGCAAGTCTGGGCAAGGCTAGCCCCCGGCAGAGCAGCCTCGCGCCAGGAACTCTGCCAGATCGGGGCTCTGAGCAGAGCTAGAGCTCTGCCGTACTGGAGGCGCACTTAGCTCCGTGCAAGCAGGGCTTTCAACTTGACGGGGCTGGGCTGCCTCCTCTTCCCCCGAGGAGGCTCGCTTCCCTGCTGGCTGTGCACTCGCCTATCAGGCGGGGGCGCAGGGCTCCTCCAGCAGGTCTTGCCTCAGGGGCTGCTTCCCCTGAGTTGGGGCTGTGGGCAGGAACCCAGACACGCAGGATCAGGCCCCAACCACCTGCACATGTCTCTGCTGGGGAGGAGAGTGCTAGGGAACCTACGTCTGTCATACACTTTCTGGGCACCCAAGGAATCAGCCTCCGTGTGTGCGGGGCTGAAAACCCCAGCCAGGGGCCCTGGGAGCCTGGTGCTCTCGGTGCGGCGCTGATTCTAGGCGGCCTAGAAACCGCTGGAGGAGCCCTGCAGTTGCCCTTCCCTTCCCTCTGACAGAGCTCTCACTGCTGAAGCCCTTGGCAGTGTGCAACCCACCACCCCCTAAGCCCTCCCCAACGACGCCTGGCACCTATGTGCAAAGGCAAGGCAGGATTGGAGCTGAGGCAAGGAAGGCACCAGTGGCGTCTCCCAGGCTCGCTCAGACAGCTCCTTCCTGGGGAGGGAGCCTAAAAGCAAGGCAAGTCTGGGCAAGGCGAGCCCCCGGCCGAGCAGCCTCGCGCCAGAAACTCTGCCAGATCGGGGCTCTGAGCAGAGCTAGAGCTCTGCCGTACTGGAGGCCCACTTAGCTCCGTGCAAGCAGGGCTTTCCTCTTGACTGGGCTCGGCTGCCTCCTCTTCTCCCGAGGAGGCTCGCTACACTGCTGGCTGTGCTCTCGCCTATCAGGCGGGCGCGCAGGGCTCCTCCAGCAGGTCTTGCCTCAGGGGCTGCTTCCCCTGAGTTGAGGCTGTGGGCGGGAACCCAGACACGCAGGATAAGGCCCCAACCACCTGCACATGTCTCTGCTGGGGAGGAGAGTGCTAGGGAACCTACGTCTCTCACACACTTTCTAGGCACCCACGGAGTCAGCCTCTGGGAGTGTGGGGATGCAAAACCCAGCCAGGGGCCCTTGGAACCTGGTGCTCTCCGTGCGGAGCTTTGTCTGGGCGGCCAAGGAACCGCTGAAGGAGCCCTGCTGTTGCCCTTCGCTTCCCTCTGACAGAGCTTTCACTGCTGGAGCCCTTGGCAGTGTGCAACCCACCAGCCCCTAAGCCCTCCTCAAGGACGCTTGGGACCTAAGTGCAAAGGCAAGGCAGGGGTAGAGCTGAAGCCAGGAAGGCGCCAGTGGCGTTTCCGAGCCTCACACAGCCTGCTCCTTCCTGGGGAGGGAGCCTTAAAGCAAGGCAAGTCTGCGCAAGGCTCGCCTATGGCAGAGCATCTTGGTGCCAGGAACTCTGCCAGATCGGGCCTCTGAACAGAGCTAGAGATCTGCCGTACTGGAGTCGCACTTAGCTTCGTGGTAAGCAGGGATTTCAGCTTGACGGGGACTTGCTGCCTCCTCTTCCCCCGAGGAGGCTCGCTTCCCTGCTGGCTGTGCACTCGCCTATCAGGCGGGGGCGCAGGGCTCCTCCAGCAGGTCTTGCCTCAGGGGCTGCTTCCCCTGAGTTGGGGCTGTGGGCAGGAACCCAGACACGCAGGATCAGGCCCCAAACACCTGCACATGTCTCTGCTGGGGAGGAGAGTGCTAGGGAACCTACGTCTGTCATACACTTTCTGGGCACCCAAGGAATCAGCCTCCGTGTGTGCGGGGCTGAAAACCCCAGCCAGGGGACCTGGGAGCCTGGTGCTCTCCGTGTGGCGCTGAATCTGGGCGGCCAAGCAACCGCTGGAGGAGCCCTGCAGTTGCCCTTCCCTTCCCTCTGACAGAATTCTCACTGCTGGAGCCCTTGGCAGTGTGCAACCCACCAGCCCCTAAGCTCTCCTTAAGGAGGACTGGGACCTAAGTGCAAAGGCAAGGCAGGATTGGAGCTGAGGCAAGAAAGGCGCCAGTGGCGACTCCCAGGCTCCTGCTGCCTGCTCCTTCCTGGAGAGGCAGCCTAAAAGCAAGGCAAGTCTGGGCAAGGCTAGCCCCCGGCAGAGCAGCCTCGCGCCAGGAACTCTGCCAGATCGGGGCTCTGAGCAGAGCTAGAGCTCTGCCGTACTGGAGGCGCACTTAGCTCCGTGCAAGCAGGGCTTTCAACTTGACGGGGCTGGGCTGCCTCCTCTTCCCCCGAGGAGGCTCGCTTCCCTGCTGGCTGTGCACTCGCCTATCAGGCGGGGGCGCAGGGCTCCTCCAGCAGGTCTTGCCTCAGGGGCTGCTTCCCCTGAGTTGGGGCTGTGGGCAGGAACCCAGACACGCAGGATCAGGCCCCAACCACCTGCACATGTCTCTGCTGGGGAGGAGAGTGCTAGGGAACCTACGTCTGTCATACACTTTCTGGGCACCCAAGGAATCAGCCTCCGTGTGTGCGGGGCTGAAAACCCCAGCCAGGGGCCCTGGGAGCCTGGTGCTCTCGGTGCGGCGCTGATTCTAGGCGGCCTAGAAACCGCTGGAGGAGCCCTGCAGTTGCCCTTCCCTTCCCTCTGACAGAGCTCTCACTGCTGAAGCCCTTGGCAGTGTGCAACCCACCACCCCCTAAGCCCTCCCCAACGACGCCTGGCACCTATGTGCAAAGGCAAGGCAGGATTGGAGCTGAGGCAAGGAAGGCACCAGTGGCGTCTCCCAGGCTCGCTCAGACAGCTCCTTCCTGGGGAGGGAGCCTAAAAGCAAGGCAAGTCTGGGCAAGGCGAGCCCCCGGCCGAGCAGCCTCGCGCCAGAAACTCTGCCAGATCGGGGCTCTGAGCAGAGCTAGAGCTCTGCCGTACTGGAGGCCCACTTAGCTCCGTGCAAGCAGGGCTTTCCTCTTGACTGGGCTCGGCTGCCTCCTCTTCTCCCGAGGAGGCTCGCTACACTGCTGGCTGTGCTCTCGCCTATCAGGCGGGCGCGCAGGGCTCCTCCAGCAGGTCTTGCCTCAGGGGCTGCTTCCCCTGAGTTGAGGCTGTGGGCGGGAACCCAGACACGCAGGATAAGGCCCCAACCACCTGCACATGTCTCTGCTGGGGAGGAGAGTGCTAGGGAACCTACGTCTCTCACACACTTTCTAGGCACCCACGGAGTCAGCCTCTGGGAGTGTGGGGATGCAAAACCCAGCCAGGGGCCCTTGGAACCTGGTGCTCTCCGTGCGGAGCTTTGTCTGGGCGGCCAAGGAACCGCTGAAGGAGCCCTGCTGTTGCCCTTCGCTTCCCTCTGACAGAGCTTTCACTGCTGGAGCCCTTGGCAGTGTGCAACCCACCAGCCCCTAAGCCCTCCTCAAGGACGCTTGGGACCTAAGTGCAAAGGCAAGGCAGGGGTAGAGCTGAAGCCAGGAAGGCGCCAGTGGCGTTTCCGAGCCTCACACAGCCTGCTCCTTCCTGGGGAGGGAGCCTTAAAGCAAGGCAAGTCTGCGCAAGGCTCGCCTATGGCAGAGCATCTTGGTGCCAGGAACTCTGCCAGATCGGGCCTCTGAACAGAGCTAGAGATCTGCCGTACTGGAGTCGCACTTAGCTTCGTGTAAGCAGGGATTTCAGCTTGACGGGGACTTGCTGCCTCCTCTTCCCCCGAGGAGGCTCGCTTCCCTGCTGGCTGTGCACTCGCCTATCAGGCGGGGGCGCAGGGCTCCTCCAGCAGGTCTTGCCTCAGGGGCTGCTTCCCCTGAGTTGGGGCTGTGGGCAGGAACCCAGACACGCAGGATCAGGCCCCAAACACCTGCACATGTCTCTGCTGGGGAGGAGAGTGCTAGGGAACCTACGTCTGTCATACACTTTCTGGGCACCCAAGGAATCAGCCTCCGTGTGTGCGGGGCTGAAAACCCCAGCCAGGGGCCCTGGGAGCCTGGTGCTCTCCGTGTGGCGCTGAATCTGGGCGGCCAAGCAACCGCTGGAGGAGCCCTGCAGTTGCCCTTCCCTTCCCTCTGACAGAATTCTCACTGCTGGAGCCCTTGGCAGTGTGCAACCCACCAGCCCCTAAGCTCTCCTTAAGGAGGACTGGGACCTAAGTGCAAAGGCAAGGCAGGATTGGAGCTGAGGCAAGAAAGGCGCCAGTGGCGACTCCCAGGCTCCTGCTGCCTGCTCCTTCCTGGAGAGGCAGCCTAAAAGCAAGGCAAGTCTGGGCAAGGCTAGCCCCCGGCAGAGCAGCCTCGCGCCAGGAACTCTGCCAGATCGGGGCTCTGAGCAGAGCTAGAGCTCTGCCGTACTGGAGGCGCACTTAGCTCCGTGCAAGCAGGGCTTTCAACTTGACGGGGCTGGGCTGCCTCCTCTTCCCCCGAGGAGGCTCGCTTCCCTGCTGGCTGTGCACTCGCCTATCAGGCGGGGGCGCAGGGCTCCTCCAGCAGGTCTTGCCTCAGGGGCTGCTTCCCCTGAGTTGGGGCTGTGGGCAGGAACCCAGACACGCAGGATCAGGCCCCAAACACCTGCACATGTCTCTGCTGGGGAGGAGAGTGCTAGGGAACCTACGTCTGTCATACACTTTCTGGGCACCCAAGGAATCAGCCTCCGTGTGTGCGGGGCTGAAAACCCCAGCCAGGGGCCCTGGGAGCCTGGTGCTCTCGGTGCGGCGCTGATTCTAGGCGGCCTAGAAACCGCTGGAGGAGCCCTGCAGTTGCCCTTCCCTTCCCTCTGACAGAGCTCTCACTGCTGAAGCCCTTGGCAGTGTGCAACCCACCACCCCCTAAGCCCTCCCCAACGACGCCTGGCACCTATGTGCAAAGGCAAGGCAGGATTGGAGCTGAGGCAAGGAAGGCACCAGTGGCGTCTCCCAGGCTCGCTCAGACAGCTCCTTCCTGGGGAGGGAGCCTAAAAGCAAGGCAAGTCTGGGCAAGGCGAGCCCCGGCCGAGCAGCCTCGCGCCAGAAACTCTGCCAGATCGGGGCTCTGAGCAGAGCTAGAGCTCTGCCGTACTGGAGGCCCACTTAGCTCCGTGCAAGCAGGGCTTTCCTCTTGACTGGGCTCGGCTGCCTCCTCTTCTCCCGAGGAGGCTCGCTACACTGCTGGCTGTGCTCTCGCCTATCAGGCGGGCGCGCAGGGCTCCTCCAGCAGGTCTTGCCTCAGGGGCTGCTTCCCCTGAGTTGAGGCTGTGGGCGGGAACCCAGACACGCAGGATAAGGCCCCAACCACCTGCACATGTCTCTGCTGGGGAGGAGAGTGCTAGGGAACCTACGTCTCTCACACACTTTCTAGGCACCCACGGAGTCAGCCTCTGGGAGTGTGGGGATGCAAAACCCAGCCAGGGGCCCTTGGAACCTGGTGCTCTCCGTGCGGAGCTTTGTCTGGGCGGCCAAGGAACCGCTGAAGGAGCCCTGCTGTTGCCCTTCGCTTCCCTCTGACAGAGCTTTCACTGCTGGAGCCCTTGGCAGTGTGCAACCCACCAGCCCCTAAGCCCTCCTCAAGGACGCTTGGGACCTAAGTGCAAAGGCAAGGCAGGGGTAGAGCTGAAGCCAGGAAGGCGCCAGTGGCGTTTCCGAGCCTCACACAGCCTGCTCCTTCCTGGGGAGGGAGCCTTAAAGCAAGGCAAGTCTGCGCAAGGCTCGCCTATGGCAGAGCATCTTGGTGCCAGGAACTCTGCCAGATCGGGCCTCTGAACAGAGCTAGAGATCTGCCGTACTGGAGTCGCACTTAGCTTCGTGTAAGCAGGGATTTCAGCTTGACGGGGACTTGCTGCCTCCTCTTCCCCCGAGGAGGCTCGCTTCCCTGCTGGCTGTGCACTCGCCTATCAGGCGGGGGCGCAGGGCTCCTCCAGCAGGTCTTGCCTCAGGGGCTGCTTCCCCTGAGTTGGGGCTGTGGGCAGGAACCCAGACACGCAGGATCAGGCCCCAAACACCTGCACATGTCTCTGCTGGGGAGGAGAGTGCTAGGGAACCTACGTCTGTCATACACTTTCTGGGCACCCAAGGAATCAGCCTCCGTGTGTGCGGGGCTGAAAACCCCAGCCAGGGGCCCTGGGAGCCTGGTGCTCTCGGTGCGGCGCTGATTCTAGGCGGCCTAGAAACCGCTGGAGGAGCCCTGCAGTTGCCCTTCCCTTCCCTCTGACAGAGCTCTCACTGCTGAAGCCCTTGGCAGTGTGCAACCCACCACCCCCTAAGCCCTCCCCAACGACGACCTGGCACCTATGTGCAAAGGCAAGGCAGGATTGGAGCTGAGGCAAGGAAGGCACCAGTGGCGTCTCCCAGGCTCGCTCAGACAGCTCCTTCCTGGGGAGGGAGCCTAAAAGCAAGGCAAGTCTGGGCAAGGCGAGCCCCCGGCCGAGCAGCCTCGCGCCAGAAACTCTGCCAGATCGGGGCTCTGAGCAGAGCTAGAGCTCTGCCGTACTGGAGGCCGCACTTAGCTCCGTGCAAGCAGGGCTTTCCTCTTGACTGGGCTCGGCTGCCTCCTCTTCTCCCGAGGAGGCTCGCTACACTGCTGGCTGTGCTCTCGCCTATCAGGCGGGCGCGCAGGGCTCCTCCAGCAGGTCTTGCCTCAGGGGCTGCTTCCCCTGAGTTGAGGCTGTGGGCGGGAACCCAGACACGCAGGATAAGGCCCCAACCACCTGCACATGTCTCTGCTGGGGAGGAGAGTGCTAGGGAACCTACGTCTCTCACACACTTTCTAGGCACCCACGGAGTCAGCCTCTGGGAGTGTGGGGATGCAAAACCCAGCCAGGGGCCCTTGGAACCTGGTGCTCTCCGTGCGGAGCTTTGTCTGGGCGGCCAAGGAACCGCTGAAGGAGCCCTGCTGTTGCCCTTCGCTTCCCTCTGACAGAGCTTTCACTGCTGGAGCCCTTGGCAGTGTGCAACCCACCAGCCCCTAAGCCCTCCTCAAGGACGCTTGGGACCTAAGTGCAAAGGCAAGGCAGGGGTAGAGCTGAAGCCAGGAAGGCGCCAGTGGCGTTTCCGAGCCTCACACAGCCTGCTCCTTCCTGGGGAGGGAGCCTTAAAGCAAGGCAAGTCTGCGCAAGGCTCGCCTATGGCAGAGCATCTTGGTGCCAGGAACTCTGCCAGATCGGGCCTCTGAACAGAGCTAGAGATCTGCCGTACTGGAGTCGCACTTAGCTTCGTGGTAAGCAGGGATTTCAGCTTGACGGGGACTTGCTGCCTCCTCTTCCCCGAGGAGGCTCGCTTCCCTGCTGGCTGTGCACTCGCCTATCAGGCGGGGGCGCAGGGCTCCTCCAGCAGGTCTTGCCTCAGGGGCTGCTTCCCCTGAGTTGGGGCTGTGGGCAGGAACCCAGACACGCAGGATCAGGCCCCAAACACCTGCACATGTCTCTGCTGGGGAGGAGAGTGCTAGGGAACCTACGTCTGTCATACACTTTCTGGGCACCCAAGGAATCAGCCTCCGTGTGTGCGGGGCTGAAAACCCCAGCCAGGGGCCTGGGAGCCTGGTGCTCTCCGTGTGGCGCTGAATCTGGGCGGCCAAGCAACCGCTGGAGGAGCCCTGCAGTTGCCCTTCCCTTCCCTCTGACAGAATTCTCACTGCTGGAGCCCTTGGCAGTGTGCAACCCACCAGCCCCTAAGCTCTCCTTAAGGAGGACTGGGACCTAAGTGCAAAGGCAAGGCAGGATTGGAGCTGAGGCAAGAAAGGCGCCAGTGGCGACTCCCAGGCTCCTGCTGCCTGCTCCTTCCTGGAGAGGCAGCCTAAAAGCAAGGCAAGTCTGGGCAAGGCTAGCCCCCGGCAGAGCAGCCTCGCGCCAGGAACTCTGCCAGATCGGGGCTCTGAGCAGAGCTAGAGCTCTGCCGTACTGGAGGCGCACTTAGCTCCGTGCAAGCAGGGCTTTCAACTTGACGGGGCTGGGCTGCCTCCTCTTCCCCCGAGGAGGCTCGCTTCCCTGCTGGCTGTGCACTCGCCTATCAGGCGGGGGCGCAGGGCTCCTCCAGCAGGTCTTGCCTCAGGGGCTGCTTCCCCTGAGTTGGGGCTGTGGGCAGGAACCCAGACACGCAGGATCAGGCCCCAAACCACCTGCACATGTCTCTGCTGGGGAGGAGAGTGCTAGGGAACCTACGTCTGTCATACACTTTCTGGGCACCCAAGGAATCAGCCTCCGTGTGTGCGGGGCTGAAAACCCCAGCCAGGGGCCCTGGGAGCCTGGTGCTCTCGGTGCGGCGCTGATTCTAGGCGGCCTAGAAACCGCTGGAGGAGCCCTGCAGTTGCCCTTCCCTTCCCTCTGACAGAGCTCTCACTGCTGAAGCCCTTGGCAGTGTGCAACCCACCACCCCCTAAGCCCTCCCCAACCGACGCCTGGCACCTATGTGCAAAGGCAAGGCAGGATTGGAGCTGAGGCAAGGAAGGCACCAGTGGCGTCTCCCAGGCTCGCTCAGACAGCTCCTTCCTGGGGAGGGAGCCTAAAAGCAAGGCAAGTCTGGGCAAGGCGAGCCCCCGGCCGAGCAGCCTCGCGCCAGAAACTCTGCCAGATCGGGGCTCTGAGCAGAGCTAGAGCTCTGCCGTACTGGAGGCCCACTTAGCTCCGTGCAAGCAGGGCTTTCCTCTTGACTGGGCTCGGCTGCCTCCTCTTCTCCCGAGGAGGCTCGCTACACTGCTGGCTGTGCTCTCGCCTATCAGGCGGGCGCGCAGGGCTCCTCCAGCAGGTCTTGCCTCAGGGGCTGCTTCCCCTGAGTTGAGGCTGTGGGCGGGAACCCAGACACGCAGGATAAGGCCCCAACCACCTGCACATGTCTCTGCTGGGGAGGAGAGTGCTAGGGAACCTACGTCTCTCACACACTTTCTAGGCACCCACGGAGTCAGCCTCTGGGAGTGTGGGGATGCAAAACCCAGCCAGGGGCCCTTGGAACCTGGTGCTCTCCGTGCGGAGCTTTGTCTGGGCGGCCAAGGAACCGCTGAAGGAGCCCTGCTGTTGCCCTTCGCTTCCCTCTGACAGAGCTTTCACTGCTGGAGCCCTTGGCAGTGTGCAACCCACCAGCCCCTAAGCCCTCCTCAAGGACGCTTGGGACCTAAGTGCAAAGGCAAGGCAGGGGTAGAGCTGAAGCCAGGAAGGCGCCAGTGGCGTTTCCGAGCCTCACACAGCCTGCTCCTTCCTGGGGAGGGAGCCTTAAAGCAAGGCAAGTCTGCGCAAGGCTCGCCTATGGCAGAGCATCTTGGTGCCAGGAACTCTGCCAGATCGGGCCTCTGAACAGAGCTAGAGATCTGCCGTACTGGAGTCGCACTTAGCTTCGTGTAAGCAGGGATTTCAGCTTGACGGGGACTTGCTGCCTCCTCTTCCCCGAGGAGGCTCGCTTCCCTGCTGGCTGTGCACTCGCCTATCAGGCGGGGGCGCAGGGCTCCTCCAGCAGGTCTTGCCTCAGGGGCTGCTTCCCCTGAGTTGGGGCTGTGGGCAGGAACCCAGACACGCAGGATCAGGCCCCAAACACCTGCACATGTCTCTGCTGGGGGAGGAGAGTGCTAGGGAACCTACGTCTGTCATACACTTTCTGGGCACCCAAGGAATCAGCCTCCGTGTGTGCGGGGCTGAAAACCCCAGCCAGGGGCCCTGGGAGCCTGGTGCTCTCCGTGTGGCGCTGAATCTGGGCGGCCAAGCAACCGCTGGAGGAGCCCTGCAGTTGCCCTTCCCTTCCCTCTGACAGAATTCTCACTGCTGGAGCCCTTGGCAGTGTGGCAACCCACCAGCCCCTAAGCCTCTCCCTTAAGGAGGACTGGGACCTAAGTGCAAAGGCAAGGCAGGATTGGAGCTGAGGCAAGAAAGGCGCCAGTGGCGACTCCCAGGCTCCTGCTGCCTGCTCCTTCCTGGAGAGGGCAGCCTAAAGCAAGGCAAGTCTGGGCAAGGCTAGCCCCCGGCAGAGCAGGCCTCGCGCCAGGAACTCTGCCAGATCGGGGCTCTGAGCAGAGCTAGGAGCTCTGCCGTACTGGAGGCCGCACTTAGCTCCGTGCAAGCAGGGCTTTCCTCTTGACTGGGGCTCGGGCTGCCTCCTCTTCTCCCGAGGAGGCTCGCTACCCTGCTGGCTGTGCACTCGCCTATCAGGCGGGGGGCGCAGGGCTCCTCCAGCAGGTCTTGCCTCAGGGGCTGCTTCCCTGAGTTGGGGCTGTGGGCAGGAACCCAGACACGCAGGATCAGGCCCAAACACCTGCACATGTCTCTGCTGGGGAGGAGAGTGCTAGGGAACCTACGTCTGTCATACACTTTCTGGGCAGCCCAAGGAATCAGCCTCCGTGTGTGCGGGGCTGAAAACCGCCAGCCAGGGGCCCTGGGAGCCTGGTGCTCTCGGTGCGGGCGCTGAATCTGGGCGGCCAGCAACCGCTGGAGGAGCCCTGCAGTTGCCCTTCCCTTCCCTCTGACAGAGCTTCACTGCTGAAGCCCTTGGCAGTGTGCAACCCACCAGCCCCTAAGCCTCGAAGGACGCCTTGGGACCTAAGTGCAAAGGCAAGGCAGGATTGGAGCTGAGGCAAGGAAGGCGCCAGTGGCGTCTCCAGGCTCCTCTGCTCCTTCCTGGGGAGGGAGCCTAAAGCAAGGCAAGTCTGGCAAGGCTAGCCCCCGGCAGAGCAGCCTCGCGCCAGGAAACTCTGCCAGATCGGGCTCTGAGCAGAGCTAGAGCTCTGCCGTACTGGAGGC
>NW_017192432.1:0-10282 GCF_001704415.2 Capra hircus
ACGCTGTAGACCAGGACATCACGGGGTAACTAGGAGTTAAAGAGGGTGGGGCCCTTGCACAAATCGGTGGTGAGAGGACTCGGCGTCTCAGGGACCCCACACCCGCAGCCGCATCCTGCCCACCCAGCTCCCACCCTGACGTCCGGGGCTCCTCCTGCCTGACCTGCAGAGGCCTCGCTGTCCTTGGATTCCGTGCCTGTTCACCGGGACCTCTCCCGCCTCAGCCCTGTCTGTGCAGACCGCACCCACCCTCCCCGACCTCACGCTTCAGGAAACCACGGCGACAGGTGTCACCCAAATGCAAACCTGATCGTTGTTTCTCGCTGGTGAAAAATTAGGAAAGCATTCTTCTAGGCCTGTTTATTGTGACCCACATTATGACCCAACTGTTGTGTTATCTGTATGTCATATTTTAGTAGGTGATGATACTCTGAGCTGTTGTGAAGGTACCTTGCAATTGTTTAAAGTAATTTTCTCTCAAGTTGTGCAGAGAGAGTAGTGTGATCAACAGTTTCCCTCCCCCCAAAAGACGTCTGGTCCTAATCCCCAGAACCTGTGACTGTTAACTCACAGGGCAAAAGGGACTTGTGTGGGTGTGGTTAAAGAAAGGATATACACCCGGAGGCCCTCGGGTCACTGGTGAGGGTGCAACGTAGTCCCGAGGGTCCTCAGAAGTCAGAGAGGGAGTCAGGAGGGTCACAGCTGTGAGGAGCCGTGAGGACGTGAGCCACCGCGGGGCTGAAGTGGCTGCTGGGCCCACAGGCGAGCAGTGCGGCGACCCCTAGGAAGAACACCCCCAGGTCCTCCAGAAGGAGCACAGCCCGCCGACACCTCGACCCCTAGGAGAGCACCCCCAGGTCCTCCAGAAGGAGCACAGCCCGCCGACACCTCGCTGTCCACACAGCAAGATCCACATCAGACTTCTCCAGACGGATGAGAGAGTGAACTGTGCTCATTTGTTATACCAGCAGTAAGAAATGAAAACAGGTAGGGAAATGTATCTTTTGTAAAGATACATGGGTCCCTACTGGTAGGAAGAATTTTTTTTTTAATTTAAAATGTGTTCCTTAAAAAATGTATCTTTTTAAAAGATACATGGCCCCCCTACTGGTAGGAAGAATTTCTTTGTATCAGGGAGTTAGAATGAAGAAAGGTAATTTGATAATATGTATCCTCTGAAAAGCAGTTCAGAAGCCACTTTCCTGAGAAAGAGGGAAGGGAAGATGTGGGTAGATAAGAAAGGCCCTCCCTGGGGGCAGGAAGGGACTGCAGGCAGAGGAGCCTCAGGGAAACAGCTGGGAGGGCTGTGTGCTCGTGATCTTACTTAGATCTGGAGATGCTCTGGAGACAGCTGAGCTGAGAGAGGGTGATGCACAAGGGGCTCCTGGGGCCTTGCGCCTGCAGCTTCACCACCAGGTGAGCGCCATCCCTCAAAGATGAGCATCCAGAACCAGGGGGGTCGCCACTGAAGGAAAAGAGTAACCAGGAAAAAAAAATGACCTTATATCACAACGCGCCCCATGTAGACTTAGCTTTGCATCTTTCTCTTTCTTCTGATGCCTAGCTGAGTGTGGCAGCAGTGTGTCATCAGATGCGGAGGTGAGAAGCCAGTCGTTCTCAGTGCACAAGCCTGAAGCAAACTGTGCTTGTGTGAGCAGGGTGAACACGAGCTGGCTCTGAGTCACACAAACATCCACATCCTATCGCTACCCCTGTCTACTTGTGTGATTTTGGACAGGACACCTAATGTCTTTAATCACCTGTTTCTTTACTTCTGGAGTAGAAATGACAATCCTATTGCTCATAGAGCTGCGTGAAAATTACATGAGATAAGACATGTATTGGCACTTCTATGAGGGGAGCTCAGTTCAGTTCAGTCATGCAGTCATGTCCAACTCTCTGCGACCCCACGGGCACCAGGCCTCCCTGTCCATCACCAACTCCTGGAGCTTACTCAAACTCATGTCCATCGAGTCGGTGATACCATCCAACCATCTCATCCTCTGTCGTCCCCTTCTCCTTCTGCCTTCAATCTTTCCCAGCATCAGGGTCTTTTCCAGTGAGTCAGTTCTTCACATCTGTCAGGGCAGCTAGTATAGTGAGGGTAGCTAGCAATCCCCCCAAACCCCAGGGAATGACTCGTGATACTGAGCGCAGGGTGACCATGCTTAGCATCCTCTGGATTCTGGTCCTGCTTTGGATTCTTTCCAGCCGTCTGGCCTGTTTCTACTTTGCATCCCCTTGGTTCAAAAAGACCTCATTACTCTCAACTTTAAAAATCTACTTTTCACTGTACAAGGTTGGAGGAGCTGGTGAGAAGCAGCCTTTCTCTGTGCCCACTCTGAGCCCTTTGAGTTCAGGAAACAAGGTTCTGAGGCAGCTGACAAAACTCAGACTTTGGTACTTTTAGAAACCCAGCCAAGATTACAGAGCAAATGAGAGTGACCAGGATTCAAATGCAGATGAGTCCTGTCCTTGGGTCTCAGGCCCATGAGGGCCGCTTCCCACTCTACTCAGACACACGGGGGCCACTCTGCTCAGACCCACTCCGCTTCCCACTCTGCCTAGGTCGCCTCGGGGGTCCGCTCAGATCCCTCAGGAGTTGCTTTCATGTCTCTTTGACGTGACTTTATAGATTTCCTGGGCTTCCCTGGAGGCTCAGCTGTAATAAATCTGCCTGCAGTGCAGGAGATATGGGTTCCATCCCTGAGTCGGGAAGATGCCCTGGAGAAGGAAATGGCAGCCCACTCCAGTATTCTTGCCTGCGAAACCCATGGACAGAGGAGCCTGGTGCGCTACAGTCCATGGGTTCACAAAGAGTCAGACACAACTTAGTGATGAAACCACCACCACATTATTATCAAAGCCATCTGTATTTTATTGTAGCAAACTTTGAAAAATATTGATAACTAGGAAAGAAGACATTTAAATTTACTTGTATACAATTCAGAAAATCTACCTATCAGAGATGATCTCACTTCATATTTTGGTTTATTTCCTTTCAATTTAAACATTTCCATGGTGTGAAAGTTGCTATACTTTGTTTAACCAAATCCTTAAGCTGAGAATAAAGATTATTTCTCATCTTAGAGTACATATTCTAATGTCAAAATATTTACCTAATTACTTGGTATAAATTCCCCGGAGTTGGACTTAAAAATTTCACATGCAAGAATAAATCATTTTTACCGCTTTTTGATCTGTATGTACCGTCGAAGGACCAAACAAGAAGGAATGTTGAATACTTAGATCTGCCAAGGATGATGGCTACAATCTTTGTTAAATGTGTATGGTATTCTTTCATGAGGCACTTGTCTCTCAATAGAAGACAAAATAATATCTCAGCCTTAATTTGTGAGGGAAGTTGACTTTTTTTCTGTCTTCTAACAAGCATTTGTATTTCTTTATATGAACATTTCATTTTATGGATCTTGCCAAACTCTCTGCTAGATTGCTTGTTTTGTTACACACTTCTAGGAGCTACGTGTTGGCAATGTCAGACTTGTGTCAAGTGTATTATAGTTTGGGGTTTGTAACTTTCCGTTTCCTCTTTGACATGTAAGTGTTTGGCGATGTTGTAGCAAAGCCCACGAAGACGTTCCTGTGCGCTCTGGCTTTCAGTGTGACGCTCAGTTATTAGTGTGCTGGGGCTGCCATGACAAAATAGCGCATCCCCAGAAGCCTGAAGGGCAGACATCTGTTTTCTTGCAGCTCCAGAGGCTGGACATCCAAGACCATGGTGTGCTTGGGGTTGATTCTCCCCAGGCCTTGCTCCCTGACGTGCAGACAATGCCTTCCTCTGGGCCTCAATTGCCCCCCCGTGTGCACCCGTTCCTGGGGCTCCTTTCTGCGTTCAGTTTCCTTTTCCTACATGGACGAGAGTCATACTCGATTAGGGCACAACTCAAGGCCTCCATTTATTTATCTCTTTAGAAACTGTCTGCAGACACAGTCACATTCTGAGTCCCTGCAGGTTAGAGCATCAACACATCTACCTGGGGGACACAACCAGTCCACCAGAGTTTATCAAGGTCTTCCCCATCTCAAGATTGCATGCATATTTACACTTTATTCTTAAGGTTTATGGTATCAAATTTTATATTAAATGCCACTTGGAATTTATTTTGATATGTGGCACAATCTTACTGAGAAGTAGATTATACGAAGAAAAGCTTGTAGGTAATATAAGCACATAATTTGCAGAATATTAAAAGCAAATTCTCATGTTCTCAGCACCCACTCTCATTTAAAAAGATTCTAATTTTTCTGTATATCTCAATTCCATGTCATTCCCTGCCTTTTATTTGAGATTTGCACATGCATATGAGTTCCTAAAGAGTACACAGGCTTTCCGTCTTTTGTCCCTTTATGTAAGCAGAATCACAGTGATTGTCCTTTGTGACACAGTATTTATTTTGTGTGTGGTATCGGTTTCTGAGGTTCATTCATTCGTGTGCATCCATTGAATTACTTTACTGCTATATAGTAGTCCACGCTTTAAACGCACCAAATCCATCCGTTCTATTGTTGCTGGATGCTGGAGCTGTTTGCAGCTCTTTGCTGTTAAGAATATCATTCACATGTATCTACTTTATGAGCTGGATGGGAATTAATGAAACCTAAGGTGTGCACTCAGTCCAGCTGTGCTATGTTACAACAGTTGCCACGATTAACAAGGAATGCCAGCTTCTTCTGTTCCACACCCGGGCCAGGCTTTTCAGTCACTCATGAATGTTGCTCTGCCGTGAGCCATGAGCCGGTGTTTAGCTGCCATTTTCACTCGTATTTAATTTGTCACAAGTGAAACTGATCACGTTTTAAGTGTTCCTTGGACTTCCATGTTTCACCTTCCATGCAATGCCTGTTAACATGTTTTTGACATCTACCTTAAAAAATATTGATTGGTGAAAGATCTTCACACTTGTTGCACATTCACTCCCACTCCCCGGCTTCTGCTTTCCTCATTTTGTGATGTCTTTTGATGAGCGGCAGTTGTTACTTGTAACACGATCATATTTATCCATCTTTTGCTTACCCATCTGTTTGGCTTTTTAAAGTTCTTCATCCCCCCAGACATCATAATAGCATTCTGTTAGGTATGCTCCAAAAGGTTTCATGTTTGTTGTCTTTCACATTAATGTTCAATTTATTAATACCTTCAATTTAAGTTTCAATTTCCCTGCAATTTATATTCATGCCTTGTCTGAAGAAAAACAGTTACTTTTCCAGCAAAGCCTGTGGAGAGAAGATACCACCCTACCCTCTCCCCGCTTCTCCCTTCACCCACAGCCCCATCCCTAGAGGCTGTCAGAGATGCAAGAAATAAGAGAGTGAGAGGGCAGGACAAGTGGAAGAGAAGGATGGAGCTGATGCCTTCCGTGTGTGTGTGGGATCTCTCCCCCAGGAGGGGGTGTTTAAGTAAAGGCCTGAAGCCAGTGGAGGAATGAGCTGTCTGTCACTGGAAGAGCAGCGTGTTTCAGGGAAATCAGAGAGAAGGGAAATGCTCTGTGACTGGGGGGGGGGTGGGGGAAGGCATGGGGATTTCAAAGAACAGCCCAGGGTGCCATGTGGTCCAGCACCTGAGAGGAGAAGGGGGGAATGAGGTTCATTTTCACAAACGTTCCTGTTCTTCACACTAGCTGCCTCCACCTCCAGGTTAAAAAAGTCTCACTTTTAAAGACTCACCTGAACCTCCTCTCCCCATGGGACTATCAGGCTTCTAGACTCCTGGGCAGAGCGAGTGGACTCTCCACTGCCCTGTGACGGGGGTTGCTTTCTGTATTACCAGCAGAGAATGAGCTTCTCAAAGAGAGATTTTGTTCTTTATCACTAGTGATAAAAATGTCCGGTAAATATTGGATGAATTTACAACTGAATCCAAGAAGGAAGGATGCTAAAGTTTTCTTCCATCTTCACCTTGGCCCATTAGAAACTGGGTACAGTAGGAACCCTGGGCTTCTGTTAAAAAGAATCTAGCAATGGTCAGGTCAGTCTTTAACCTTGTAGGTAGGTCCCAGGAATGAGACTCAGGCCAAAGCTTCCCGCCCTCCCCCTCACTGAGAGTTGGTGACCCGTCAGCCCTTCTCTCTGTGCTCCGCCCAGTGGGTGTCAAGGTCCGCAGGCTCCGTGGGCTGATCTTCCACCTGGCTTGGCTCTCCTTGGCCATCCCAGATTCACAAGTGCCCGCCTGGTTCAGGGACCGAGAAGCTGGTGTCATTACCTGCTGTGAGTCACAGCCCTGGGACCCCGGCTGAATCGCGTTTGCTTCTGGTGACAAGGGCGCCCGCCTGTCCCTGAACAGAGGGGCTGGCCATGCTGCCCTGGGCAGCTTCCCGCACGGACAGCCTCCTGTCGTTTCTCCTTGACTCGGCCTGTCCCTTTGCCTTATCGGGACGCCCTGCCTGTCACAGACACTGCTGTTCCTCACCCTGAATGGGGAAGCAGGTAAGTCCTTATGACCCCGAGAATCCCCGGGTGGTGAGTTATGTGGCCAGCCCTGGCCTTAGCACCCCAGGACGATCAGCGACCTAGCCCACACTGCATTCATGCTGCCTGAGAGAGAGGAGGAGAGGGTGGACTTGGGTGGGTCCTGAAGGTATTTACTGAGTCAGAGATGCTGAGATCTGGCCTGGTTTTCCTGATGGGGAGTCTGAATCATCACTGAAAGACGGCAGCCTTCCCCAGCAGTCTGGGGGCTCAGGAAGCCCAGCCACCCTGTGGGTCCTCTGCTGCCCGAGTGAGCCCCGCAGACAACAGCTCCGGGATCCATGGGCTGCTCTCCTCCTGGGGTTTTCTGGTGGTTTTGGTTCATTGTTACCCTCACATCTCCTTGGACTATTCAGCAGAAGTGATGTGTGCCTGTTCCCTGAGACGCTGAACACACTGGGAATTCCTCCTTTTCTGTGACCTGGAGTTTTGTAAGCATCCTAAGTATCCAACAGAACCAGGTGCAAAATGTCAGAAGAAGCATGAAAATAAAGAGAAGTGAAACGTCATTCTTTTTTTTTTCTGGGTCAGTCTTTTAAAAATTCAACTAGTTAATTAATCTCTTCCGGCTGCACTGGGCTGTCGCTGCTGCACACCCGCTTTCTGTGGTTCTGGCCCTCATGGCCTGAGAGGCTGCTCTTCACCGTGGCACTTGGGCTTCTCACTGTGGCGGCTTCCCTTGCTGTGGAGCGCCTGCTTCCGGCTGTGCGCGCTTCAGGAGTCGGGGTGCACAGGCTTCCTTGCTATGGAGCCAGCTCCTGGCTGTGCGCGCTTCACAGGCTTCCTTGCTATTCCTGGCTGTGTCGCACAGGAGGCGCACAGGCTTCCTTGCTCTGCGGCATGTGGGATCTTCCCAGACCAGAGGTAAAACCTGTGTCCCCTCCACTGCACCTGCAGGGAAGTCGCTGGACTCAATCTTTTTGAAAGAACTGAATTTAGTTTCAGAAGGAAGTACAGAAGTGGCAAATGGGGCCATGGTGGTTGGGGAATCTTTCAAGAGCTGCTCTAAAGGAAGCCCTAGGATGGCTGGAAAGAGCACTCATGGTAAAAGAAACAAACAAAAAAAAGAAGCCAGACCCAGAATTAGGGCTGCTGGGGAGAGGGTGGGGCGGTGCTGGGCCTCCGGAGACCCTCTTCTCTTTCACATCAGCTGCTGCCCACAGACATCTTTAGGATAATAACCCAGAGGGGAGGGAGGCTTGGCAGAAGATTAGTTGGGGAGGAAACCCAAGGTTTCTCACCACATTAGGGACAGCTTCTCATTCTCCTGGGGCCACTAGATCATCTGAGGTATTTATGTCAAAGGCTGAATTTATGGCTGAAGCCTGAGCTCTCTTCTGAAGATAAGAGAGTAGGTGGGACTTGTACTCAGAGGAAGCACACCCTTCTGGGAAAATGGGACACCTGGAGATGAGCAGGCTGAAAGGAAACAAATGACTATATTTCTTATCTTTTTGGAAGATGGGGAGCATCAACTAATGTCAGAATATGCTTTGAGTGGGCACACAAATTTGTTCAATGAAGAATATAATTAGTTAATTTTTCTTCCTTAGAGACAAATACTTTCCTAAACAAAAATTATGCAATGATGACTGTTTCTGCCAATAATATTTAGAAGGGCAGAAATCCATGGAGCATTTCACCATGTCTCTGAAGGTGTCAACTAGATTCCACCCCAAAGTGAGCTTCCTCTGCATTTGATGAGCACGTCTGCCCTGTGGGGCTGTGACACCCACCGGGGGCTCATGCTGTGCCTGCTCCTGCTTCTTTCCTGTGCAGGGGGGTTTAAGAGCTTATCTGTGCGACCAGAGTGCCTGACCTTCCACCAAGACATGACCCCTTAGGTTGTTTCACCCATCATTGAGAAGATTCAGAGTCTCTTGGCCACATACCTGAGGCCATGGATGATGGAACTAAGGTTAAGGCTCCAAAGCTGCCTGATTCCCACATGGGGGACAGTCAAGAAGACAGAAGGCAGTTGCATCCAGAGGGTCAGGGGAGGGCACAGCAGGAAGGATGGGAAACTGTAAACCACTTCGGTGGGTATTGGAGAACAAAGCCTGATGCATTTGATCAAGAATTAGTTATTGAAATGTTTGAGAGTGGTGTTTGTTCTGTGGAGTCAAGATTCCCCAAGTGATCATTGTGAGGGTTTCCTGGGATTTGATGTAAATCATAGGAATGGAATATTAATTAAATAACTGAACAAGTAGGTCTAATCAGAATATAACAGCTCATGACTTTTGGTTTTTTCTGTGTAAAATGGAAATATTACTACCTTGTTTATGTGGGAAGTAGCCTATATTGTTTTCGGAGAAGGCAATGGCACCCCACTCCAGTACTCTTGCCTGGAGAATCCCATGGATGGAGGAGCCTGGTGGGCTGCAGTCCATGGGGTTGCACAGAGTCGGACATGACTGAGCGACTTCAGTTTCACTTTTCACTTGCATGCATTGGAGAAGGAAATGGCAACCCACTCCAGTGTTCTTGCCTGGAGAACCCCAGGAATGGGAGAGCCTGGGGGCTGCTGTCCATGGGGTTGCACAGAGTAGGACATGACTGAGCCACTCAGCAGCAGCAGCAGCCCATAGTGTTTTACCATTGACCCCAGAGAGAGCAGGGTTCCCCTTATCTCTGCATGCCCGTGGTTTGGTGGGAGGGGTCACCCCCAGGTGAGTGTTGGGGACTCAGCCTGGAGTATCCAGCAGGGCTTTAGAGGCTTGGCTCTCATGATGGCTTCCTGTCTCCTCAGCTTTATCTGGTCAGTTTCAACTGTCCTGCTGAGGATGCAGAGAGGACAGTGGGGGCTGAGTTCTTGACCTTGAAACAACGAGAGGGACTTGCTCTCGTTCCTGGTTTGATCTGTGTCTTGCCAAATTGTCCGGTTTCTCCTTTCGGCCTGGATCTTCTAACACCACCCAGGAAATATTGATGCCAGTGACATCCACCACTCTGTTAGGCATATGGCAGCTCAGGGACTGATATGGAAACAGCCTCTTTCTGTCATTCACACCCACTTGTTACAGCATCTGTAAAGGTTGTGACTTTAGAGGACAGATGGGAGAGGTTTCTATTAAAAGAAAAAACAAACACCCCTGAGGCTCACTGGAGAAAAACCCCCTGATTTACCATGGGAATGGCCCCCGTGGCCGCAGGTGTGCAGCGGGCATAGATGACAGTGATGAGTGTGAAAAGGTCCCCAACCAGGAGAACAGGCGTGTCGTCAGGCGAGCCCAGTGTGATGGAAGCTGGGGCAGAGGTGGTGATGGGCAAGGAGGAGTAATGAGGGCTTATTTACTTTTCCTAATTTTAAAAAATATTAAGCTTTTATAGACTATATTTGAACATTTTGGTAGCTACAAAATGGATAAATAAAATTTTCTCACTACCTTCTTCACAATAACTCAGTTTCTCTCTGTGTTCTTAAACTTTGTTCAAATTTGAAAACTGAATGCAATGTGTGTCGATTCTTATTTCTTAGTGCTGACTGTGCGTTGAGGAGAAAGGGTAGAGTGGACCGAATAAAGCGCAGGGCGCTGGACAGCAAACTACAGACCAGGGCGCTCCAAGCCCGCACTCTCCACAGTGAAATCAGTAAAACCACCAGGGTCTGTCAGCGCAGAGGACCTGAGAAGTAGCAACAATGATCTCTCTTCTGCTCCCACCATTGCCAGCCCTAGCAGGGGTCCAGAGTGGCTCCTGTGGGTATGCGCGTGCGTGTGTGTGCGTGTGTGTGCCGCGTGTGTGTGTGCTGTGTGTGTTTGTGTGTGTGTGTGCTATGTTTGTGTGTGTGTGT
>NW_017192433.1:0-10281 GCF_001704415.2 Capra hircus
ACACCTCACCCTATAGGAATGTAACTTTATTTGGAGGGTGGTGCCTGGTTAAGAAAAACACCCTTGGAAGAAATAAGTTTATTTGGTTCAGAAAGAAAGGATCATAAAATGTCAGCAGGTCTCATTCATGGCCAGAAGATGATGTAAGATCCCTAAGACCTTTTTTTTATACATTTATGTGAAGCACCTGATTTTGATAAAGGTCAGGATGCCGACTCTGCGTGACTCTGTATTCATCCCTATGTGTAACAAGAGGTATAACAAGCAAAACCAAAAATAAAGAAATCAGATCAGTTTGCGGAAAGACTGATTCCCCATGTCGCTTCTTTTTTGCTCCCGTTTTTCTGGCTGAATTCTCTACTGGAGGATGGATGTTATTCCACGTAATCCAAGTTATTCAGCCTCTTTTCTCGCAATAATCTTCCTACTACACTATCCATTTCTAATCTCTTTATATCTGGGATTAAATATGTATATTTCCAAAGACGACGACTACGTCCCACTTCGATCACCCTGGATCCACCGGGGCTGGACCACGGCACTTTCCCTGCTTGGTCGGGAAAGAATTCCGGCGTTCCCACCGAATCTCAAGAAGAGGCGCTCTCCACAGGAAGGCGAGAGGAATTCCAGGGTCGTGCCCAAATTCCAAGAGTCCCCCAGATGTCTCAGTCCATTCCAGAGGAACCTGTTTTCCCTGCACTGCCTTGATTTTCACGCCGAGGATCGGACTGCACCACGGTGGCACGTGGGACAGCGATGTGGGAAAGCCTCGTGGGAAAGCCTCGAGGGAAAGCCCGTGGGAAATACCTCGAGGGAAAGACACAGATCTCTTGATCCACGCGACGGGCAGAGTGACACTGCTACTGCAGCTCGGGAGGTAAGTTCTTGCATGATCCCGCTGAGAAGAGGACTGACACCCCTGGGAGACTCAAGAAGTACCCAAGAACCATGTCAGCACGGGAGAGGAATCCTCAGGTACGGCCTCGACTTCACACAAGGTCTTAGGCCCCCACATCGACGGGAGAGGAATCCCGAGAGGCCCCGTAGCACTTCGATGGGAACTGGCCTTTCCTGACGCCACAGAGCGGGTCCCTGAGGTCGCCAGCGAACGTTGAGAACACCTGCCACAATTCGAGAAAATCCAGGAGGTTCTCCCACCAGGCAAGATGAGGCCAATTTCCGCTGAGGCTCTCGAGGCTAATCACACCTAAACTCTGGAAATTCCAAGGTTCCTTAACAACCTTGCTGAAACTCAAGA
Source organism: Capra hircus (assembly GCF_001704415.2). Lineage (NCBI taxonomy): Eukaryota > Metazoa > Chordata > Mammalia > Artiodactyla > Bovidae > Capra > Capra hircus. Next base: position 1,259 of record NW_017192433.1, read on the forward strand.
AGTTCCCCGACATAGCGTCTCCACTCCAGAGGAAGCACGAGGGTCCCGCCACATCCAGAGGAGCCCCGTTTATGCCTCGGACCTCGAGATGACGGATCCTTTCCTGCTTGGTCGGGAAAGAATTCCCGGCGTTCCGTCCCATCTCAAGAGGAGGCGCTCTCCACAGGAAAGGCGAGCGGAACTCCAGGGTCGTACCACCATTCCAAGAGTCCCCCAGATGTCTCAGTCCATTCCAGAGGAACATGTTTTCCTGCACTGCCTCGACTTTCAAGCCGAGGATCGACTCACACCCTGGTGGCAGGTGGGACAGCCCTGTGGGAAAGACTCTTGGGAAAGCCTTGAAGGAAAGACTTGAGTGAAAGCTACAGATCCCTTGACCCAGCGTTAGGAAGCGTGACACTGCTGCTACAGCTCGGAGGAAAGCGCACGTGCATGCCCACACTCGAGACGAGGACTGACTTCCCTGGGGAGACTCCAGAGTACCCCAAGAACCATGTCAGCACTGGAGAGGAATCCTCAGGATCCGGCCTCGACTCCACACAAGGTCTTAGGCCCCGGCATCGACCAAGAGGAATCCCGAGAGTCCCCTGGCAACTTGCATGGGACTGGCCTTTCCTGAGGCCACGAGACCGGGTCCCTGAGGTCCCCGTCGTAATTCGAGAGCACCTGCCGTAACTCGAGAAAATCCAGGAGGTTCTCCCCTACAGCAAAATGAGGCCTATTTCCACTGACGCATCTAGAGGCTAAGCACACCTAACCTCTGGAACTTCCAATGGTTCCTTCACACACTTGCTGCAACTCAAGAGCTTTCCGACACACCGTCTACACTCAAAGGAAGCACGAGGGTCCCGCCCACATCCAGAGAAGCCCTGAGCCCCTCGAGGCTCCAAAGGAGAGATCTTTTAAATGCTTGCATTTCCCGAGTCGAAGACCTTGTGTTGAGTTGGGACCGGAAACTGAGGATTCCTCTCCAGTGCTGACGTGGATTTTTGGGTACTTCTGGACTCTCCAGGGGAGTCAGTCCTCGTCTCGAGTGGGGAAATGCACGTGGGCTTTCCTCCCTAAAGGTGGCAGCAGTGTCATGCTACCCGACGGGTGGATCAAGGGATGTGTGGCTTTCCCTGTAGGATTCCCATGAGGCTTTCCCACGAGGCTAACACACAGGGCTGTCCCACGTGCCACCGTGGTGTGAGTCGATCCTCGGCGTGACAGTCAAGGCAGTGCAGGTAAAAGAGTTTCCTTTGGAATGGACTCAGTCCTCTGGGGACTCTTGGATTGGTGGCACGACCCTGGAGTTCCTCTCGCCTTTCCTGTGGAGAGCGCTTCCTCTTGAGATGCGACGGAATGCCGGGAATTCTTTCCCGACCACGCAGGGAAAGGATCCCTCATCTCGAGCTACAAGGAGAAAAGGGCCTCCTCTGGATGTGCAAGGGACGCTCGCGCTTCCTCTCGAGTGGACAAGGGTATGTCGGGGAACTTCTTGAGTTGCAGCAAGGGTGTGAAGGACCTATGGAAGTTCCAAAGGTTAGATGTGATTAGCCTCGAGTCGCCTCAGCGGAAATGGGCCTCATCTAGCCTGGAGGGGAGAATCTACAGGATTTTTCTCGAGTTGCGGTAGGTGCTCTCGATTTACGACGGGGACCACAGGGACCGTATCTGGTGGCCTCAGGAAAGGCCACTCTCCGTGCGAGTTGCTTATTGGCCTCTCGGGATTCCTCTCCCGTCGATGCGGGGGCTAAGACCTTGTGTGGATCCGTGCCGGAACCTGAGGATTCCTCTCCAGTGCTGACATGGATCTTGGGATTCTTCTGGAGTCTCCCCAGGGTAGTCAGTCCTCGTTACGAGTGGGGGGCAGGCACGTGCGGTTTCCTCCCGAGCTGTAGCAGCGGCGTCATGATTCCCTTCGCGTGGATCAAGGGATCTGAGGCTTTCCGTCGAGGCTTTCCCACGAGGCTTTCCCACGAGACTTTCCCACAGGGCTGTCCCAGGTGCCACCGGTGATGTGAGTCGATCCTCGGCATGAAAGTTGAGGCAGTGCAGGGAAAACAGGTTTCCCTGGAATGGAGTGAGCCTCTGCGGGACTCTGGGAATGGTGGCACGACCCTGGAGTTCCTCTCGCCTTTCCTGTGGAGAGCGCCTCCTCTTGAGATGCGACGGGAACGCCGGGAATTCATCCAGAACACGCAGGGAAAGGATCCTTCTCTCGAGCTAGGAGGCGGAAACGGGGCTCCTCTGGATGTGGGCGGGACCTCGTGCTTCCTCTCGAGTGGAGACGGGTATGTCGGGGACTTCTTGAGTTGCAGCAAGGGTGTGAAGGACCCTTTGGAAGTTCCAGTGGTTAGGCGTGATTAGCCTTGAGATGTCTCAGCAGAAAGGGGCCTCATCTCTCCTGGAAGGGAGAACCTCCTGGATTTCTCGAGTTGCGGCAGGTGCTCTCGACTTACGACGGGGACCTCAGGGACCCGCTCTGGGGCCTCAGGAAAGGCCAGTCCCCATGCGAGTTGCGCAGGGCCTCTCGGATTCCTCTCCCGTCGATGCTGGGGCCTAAGACCTTGTGTGGAGTCGGTGCCAGAAACTGAGGAGTCCTCTCCAGTGCTGACATGGATCTTGGGATACTTCTTGAGTCTCCCCAGGGCAGTCAGTCCTCGTTACGAGTGGGGGCATGCACGTGCAATTTCCTCCGAGCTGTAGCAGCAGTGTCACGCTTCCTTTCGCGTGGAACAAGGGATCTGTGGCTTTCCCTCGAGGCTTTCCCGGGCTTTCCCAGGGCTTTCCCCAGGGCTGTCCCACGTGCCACCTTGGTGTGAGTCGATCCTCGGCTTGAAAGTCCAGGCAGTGAAGGGAAAACAAGTTTCCCTGGAATGGACCGAGACATCTGGGAGACTCTGGGAATGGTGGCACGACCCTGGAGTTCCTCTCGCCTTTCCTGTGGAAAGCGCCTCTTCTTGAGATGCGACGGGAACGCCAGGAATTCTTTCCCGACCACGCAGGGAAAGGATCCTCCTCTCGACCTAGGAGGCGAAAACGAGGCTCCTCTGAATGTGGGAGGGACTCTCGTGCTTCCTCTCGAGTGGAGACGGGTATGTCGGGGAACTTCTTGAGTTGCAGCAAGGGTGTGAAGGACCCTTTGGAAGTTCCAGAGGTTTGGTGTGATTAGCCTCGAGACGCCTCAGCGGAAATGGGCCTCATCTAGCCTGGAGGGGAGAACCTCCTGGAATTTCTCGAGTTGCGGCAGGTGCTCTCGACTTACGACGGGGACCTCAGGGACCCGCTCTGGTGGCCTCAGGAAAGGCCACTCCCCATGCGAGTTGCTCGGGGCCTCTCGGGATTTCTCTCCCGTCGGTGCCCAGGGCCTAAACCTTCTGTGGAATTGGTGCCGGAACTTGAGGATTCCTGTTCTGTGCTGACATGGATCTTGGGGCACTTCTGGAGTCTCCCCAGGGGAGTCAGTCCTCGTCTCGTGTGGGGGCATGCACGTGCGTTTCCTCCCGAGCTGTAGCAGGGGTGTCATGCTTCCCTTCGCGTAGATCAAGGGATATGTGGCTTTCCTCGAGGCTTTCCCGAGGTTTTTCCACGAGGCTTTCCCACAGGGCTGTCCCACGTGCCACCATGGTGTGAGTCGATAATCAGCTTGAAAGTCGAGGCAGTGCAGGGAAAACAGGTTTCCCTGGAATGGACTGAGACATCTGGGGAACTCTGGGAATGGTGGCACGACCCTGGAGTTCCTCTCGCCTTTCCTGCCGAAAGCGCCTCTTCTTGAGATGTGACGGGAACGCCGGGAATTCTTGCCCGAACACGCTGTGAAATGATCCCTCCTCTCGAGCTAGGAGGCGGAAACGGGGCTTCTCTGGATGTGGGCGGGACTCTCGTGCTTCCTCTCGAGTGGAGACGGGTATGTCGGGGAACTTCTTGAGTTGCAGCAAGGGTGTGAAGTTTTGGAATTTCCAGAGGTTAGGTGTGATTAGCCTAGAGACGCCTCAGCGGAATGGGCCTCATCTCGCCTGGAGGGGAGAACCTCCTGGATTTTCTCGAGCTGCGGCAGGTGCTCTCGACTTATGACGGGACCTCAGGGACCCGCTCTGGTGGCCTCAGGAAAGGCCAGTCCCCATGCGAGTTGCTCGGGGCCTCTCGAGATTCCTCTCCCGTCGATTCGGGGGCCTAAGACCTTGTGTGGAGTCGGTGCCGGAATCTGAGGGTTCCGCTCCAGTGCTGACATGGATCTTGGGATACTTCTGGAGTCTCCCAGGGGAGTCAGTCCTCGTCTCAAGTGGGGGCATGCACGTGCGCTTTCCTCCCGAGCTGTAGCAGCAGCGTCACGCTTCCCTTCGTGTGGATCAAGGGATCTGTGGCTTTCCCTGTAGGCTTTCCCACGACTTCCCATGAGGCTTTCCCACAGGGTTGTTCCAAGTGCCACCGTGGTGTGAGTCGATCCTCAGCTTGAATGCCTGGCAGTGCAGGGAAAGCATGGAAAACAGGTTTCCCTGGAAAGGACTGAGACATCAGGGGGACTTTGGGTATGGTGGCACGACCCTGGAGTTCCTCTCGACTTTCCTGTGGAGAGCGCCTCCTCTTGAGATGCGACGGGAACGCCGGAAATTCTTTCCCGTACACGCAGGGAAAGGATCCTTCTCTCGAGCTAGGAGGCGGAAACGGGGCTCTCTGGATGTGGGCGGGACCTCGTGCTTCCTCTCGAGTGGAGACGGGTATGTCGGGGAACTTCTTGAGTTGCAGCAAGGGTGTGAAGGACCCTTTGGAAGTTCCAGTGGTGAGGCGTGATTAGCCTTGAGATGTCTCAGCGGAAAGGGGCCTCATCTCTCCTGGAAGGGAGAACCTCCTGGATTTTCTCGAGTTGCGGCAGGTGCTCTCGACTTACGACGGGGACCTCAGGGACCCGCTCTGGTGGCCTCAGGAAAGGCCAGTCCCCATGCGAGTTGCTCAGGGGCCTCTCGGGATTCCTCTCCGTCGATGCCGGGGCCTAAGACCTTGTGTAGAGTCGGTGCCAGAAGCTGAGGAGTCCTCTCCAGTGCTGACATGGATCTTGGGATACTTCTTGAGTCTCCCCAGGGCAGTCAGTCCTCGTTACTAGTGGGGCATGCACGTGCAATTTCCTCCCGAGCTGTAGCAGCAGTGTCACGCTTCCCTTCGCGTAGAACAACGGATCTGTGGCTTTCCCTCGAGGCTTTCCCACGAGGCTTTCCCACAGGGCTGTCCCACGTGCCACCGTGGTGTGAGTCGATCCTCGGCTTGAAAGTCGAGGCAGTGCAGGGAAAACAGGTTTCCCTGGAATGGACTGAGACATCTGGGGGACTCTGGGAATGGTGGCACGATAATGCAGTTCTCTCGCGGTTCCTGTGGAGAGCGCCTCCTCTTGAGATGCGACAGGAATGCCGGGAATTCTTTCCCGACCACGCAGGGAAAGGATCCTCCTCTCGAGCTAGGAGGCGGAAACGGGGCTCCTCTGGATGTGGGCGGGACTCTCGTGCTTCCTCTCGAGTGGAGACGGGTATGTCGGGGAAATTCTTGAGTTGCAGCATGGGTGTGAAGGACCCTTTTGGACGTTCCAGAGGTTAGGTGTGATTAGCCTCGAGATGCCGCAGCGGAAATGGGCCTCATCTCGCCTGGAGGGGAGAACCTCCTAGATTTACTCGAGTTGCGGCAGGTGCTCTGGACCTAAGACGGGGACCTCAGGGACCCGTTCTGGTGGCCTCAGGAAAGGCCAGTCCCCATGAAAGTTGCCCTGGGGCCTCTCGGGATTCCTCTCCCGTCGATGCCGGGGCCTAAAGACCTTGTGTGGAGTCGGAGCCGGAACCTGAGGATTCCTCTCCAGTGCTGACGTGGATCTTGGGGTACTTGTGGAGTCTCCCCAGGGGAGTCAGTCCTCGTCTCGAGTGGGGGCATGCACGTGCGCTTTCCTCCCGAGCTGTAGCAGCAGTGTCACGCTTTCCTTCGAGTGGATCATGGAATCTGTGGCGTTCCATCGAGGCTTTCCTCGAGGGTTTCCCACAGGGCTGTCCCACGTGCTCCGTGGTGTGAGTTGATCCTCGGCTTGAAAGTCGAGGCAGTGCAGGGAAACAGGTTTCCCTGGAATGGACTGAGACATTTGGGGGACTCTGGGAATGGTGGCATGACCCTGGAGTTCCTCTCGCCTTTCCTGTGGAGAGCGCCTCCTCTTGAGATGAGACGGGAACGCCGGCAATTCTTTCCGAACACGCAGGGAAAGGATCCCTCCTCTCGAGCTAGGAGGCGGAAACGGGGCTCTCTGGATGTGGGCGGGACTCTCGTGCTTCTCTCGAGTGAAGACGGGTATGTCCAGGAACTTCTTGAGTTGCAGCGAGGGTGTGAAGGACCCTTTGGAAGTTTCCAGAGGTTATGTGTGATTAACCTTGAGACGCACAGCGGAAATGGGCCTCATCTCGCCTGGAGGGGAGAACCTCCTGGATTTTCTCGAGTTGCGGCAGGTGCTGTCGACTTACGACGGGGACTTCAGGGACCCGATCTGGTGGCCTCAGGAAAGGCCAGTCCCCATGCGAGTTGCTCGGGGGCCTCTTGGGTTTCCTCTCCCGTCGATGCGGGGCCTAAGACCTTGTGTGGAGTCGGTGCCGGAACGTGAGGATTCCTCTCCAGTGCTGACATGGATCATGGGTACTTCTGGAGTCTCCCGGGTTAGTCAGTCCTAGTCTCGAGTGGGGGCATGCACGTTCAATTTCCTCCGATCTGTGGAAGCAGTGTCACACTTCCGATAGCGTGTATCAAGGGATCTGCAGCTTTCCCTCGAGGCTTTCCAATGAGGCTTTCCTCGAGGATTTTCCTCAGGGCTGTCCCACGTGCCACCGTGGTGTGAGTCGATCCTCGGCTTGAAAGTCGAGGCAGTGGACGGAAAACAGGTTTCCCTCGAATTGACAGAGATATCTGGGGACTCTGGGAATGGTGGAACGACCCTGGAGTTTCTCTCGCCTTTCCTGTGGAGAGGGCCTCCTCTTGAGATGCGACTGGAACGCCGGGAATGCTTTACAGACCACGCAGGTAAAGGATCCTCCTCTCGAGCTATGAGGTGGAAACGGTGCTCCTCTGAAAGTGGGCGGGAAGATCTTGATACTCTCGAGTGGAGCGGGTATGTCGGAGAACTTCTTGAGTTGCAGCAAGGGTGTGAAGGACCTTTGGAAGTTCCAGAGGATAGGTGTGATTAGCCTCCAGACGCCTCAGCGCAAATGGGCCTCATCTCGCCTTTAAGGACGCCAAGATCCATGTCAGCACTGGAGAGGAATCCTCAGGTTCCGGCACCGACTCCACACAAGGTCTTAGGCCCCGGCATCTTCGGGAGAGGAATCCCGAGAGGCCCAAGAGCAACTTCCATGGGAACTGGCCTTTCCTGAGGCCACCAGAGCGGGTCCAGAGGTCCCCGTCGTAAGTCGAGAGCACCTGCCGCAACTCGAGAAAATCCAGGAGGTTCTCCCCTTCAGGGGATGAGGCCCATTTCCGCTGAGGCGTCTCGAGGCTAATCACATCTAATATCTGGAACTTCCAAAGCGTCCTTCACACCTTGCTGCAACTCAAGAAGTTCCCCGACATAGCCGTCTCCACTCGAGAGGAAGCACGAATGTCCGCGCCAAATCCAGAGGAGCCCGTTTCCGCCTCCTAGCTCGAGAGGATGGATCCTTTCCCTGCGTGGTCGGGAAAGAATTCCGGGTTCCCGTCGCATCTCAAGAGGAGGCGCTCTCCACAGGAAAGGCGAGAGGAACTCCAGGTCGTGCCACCATTCCCTGAGTCCCCCAGATGTCTCAGTCCATTCCAGGGAAATCTGTTTTCCTTCACTGCCTCGACTTTAAAGCCGAGGATCGACTCACACCACAGTGGCACGTGGGAAAGCCCTGTGGGAAGCCTCGTGGGAAAGCGTCATGGGAAAGTCTAGAGGGAAAGCCACAGATCCCTTGATCCACGAAAAGGGAAGCGTGAAACTGCTGCTACAGCTCGGGAGGAAATCACACGTGCATGCCATCTCTCGTGACGAGGACTGACTCCCTTGGGGAGACTCCAGAAGTACCACAAGATCCATGTCGGCACTGGAGAGGAATCCTCAGGTTCCGTCACTGAGTCCACAAGGTCTTAGGCCCCAGCATCGACGGGAGAGGAATCCCGAGAGGCCCGGGAGAAACTCGCATGGGGACTGGCTTTCCTGAGGCCACCAGAGCGGGTCCCTGAGGCCCTCGTCGTAAGTCGAGAGCACCTGCCGCAAGTCGAGAAAATCCAGGAGGTTCTCCCTCCAGGCGAGATGAGGCCCATTTCGGCTGAGGCAACTAGGGGGTAATCACACTTAAACTCTCGAACTTCGAAAGGGTCCTTCACACCCTTGCTGTAACTCAAGAAGTTCCCGACATACCCGTCTCCACTCAAGAGGAACCGAGAGCGTCCGCCCGTATCCAGAGTGGCCCCGTTTCCGCCTGCTAGCTCGAGAGGAGGGATCCTTTCCCTGCGTGGTCCTGAAAAGAATTCCTAGCGTTCCCGTCTCATCTCAAGAGGAGGCGCTCTCCACAGTAAAGGCGAGAGGAACTCAAGTATCAGGCCCATTCCAGAGTCCCCAGATGTCTCAGTCCATTCCAGGGAAACCTGTTTTCCCTGCACTGCCTCCACTTTCAAGCTGAGGATCGACTCAACCACAAGGGCACGTGAAAAGCCCTGTGGGAAAGCCTCGTGGGAAAGCCTCATGGGAAAGCTCGAGGGAAAGCCCTGATCCCTTGATCCAAGCGAAGGGAACCGTGACACTGCTGCTACAGGTCGGGAGAAAGCGCACGTGCATGCCCACTCGAGACGAGGACATACGCCTCTGGGGAGACTTCAGAAGACCCCGAAGATCCATGTCGGCACTGCAGAGGAATCCTCACGTTCGCGGCACTGACTCCACACAAGGTCTTAGGCCCGGCATCGAGGGGAGAGGAATCCCGAGAGGCCCCCGAGCAACTCACATGGGGACTGGCCTTTCCTGAGGCCACAAGAGCGGGTCCCTGAGGTCCCAGTCGTAAGTCGAG
>NW_017192434.1:0-10281 GCF_001704415.2 Capra hircus
AACGAGAGATGATAGAGAAGCTCTACATCCTTAGACGTGTGGCAAAAAGAATGGCCCCCACCTATATAGTGATGGTTGAAAGAGGATAGCAAGTTCTCTGAAATACGTGAATTGATGTTCATGAAGAGAATTGATTGTTAGAAAGATGACGATGATCCATATGTCTACTCACTTATTTATGTTAGTTAGGATTCATGGACAACATCAGCAAATGTGATAATAGAATAGGGTTACATCACATCTAATATGCAGTATAAACTATCATTTTATACCAGAGGACACGCCCTGGGAGGAGTCTTTAGAACCGATGAGTCAAGATGAACCAAAACTGAGAGGTTCCTCTTTTGGGGCATATTCTAGGTATCCAGGACCTTAGAAGTCAATGTCTAAATGCCCAGACCTCGTTCTCAGTTACTGCATAAGCTGTTCCTTTGAGTCTGTCCTCCTCAGGGCAGAACACACTGAAGTGTACATGCTTCTGAGCCCAAAGAATGGCCAAGGGGAGGCTCCATAGAGAGGTTGTTTGAATGAAGCCTAAAGTAACAGCTGGGATGTAACCACTTATGTGCATGATGCCCCTCCAGGAATAAAAAAAGACCAAGGATAATGGCAGCAAGTTGTGAACTGAAGACATGAAGCTGGGATCCAGCTCTCCCCTGGCTAACACATTCAAGTACCACGTTCCCAAGGAGCCTGAGAACTTTAAATTCATCCTACTCTTCCTGGGTGTTTGGAAGGTATATTTTTCATGGTACAATATAGAACTAAGTTTGTCAGATAGTTCATTACCTTGGTTTAAAATCTCTAACAATCCAATCATGAACATCTATTTTTATTCAAAGTGTAGAGTCTGAATGGAACCTATCCTTAGAAAGCAGAAAGAAAGTGAAGTCGCTCAGTCATGTCCGACTCTTTGGCCACCCTGTGGACTGTAGCCCACCAGGCTCCTCCATCCATGGGGTTTTCCAGGCAAGAATACTGGAGTGGGTTTCCATTTCCCTCTCCAGGGGATCTTCCCAACCCAGGGATTGAACCCAGGTCTTCCGCCTTGCAGGCAGACGCTTTAACCTCTGAGACACCAGGGAAGCTCGAACCTATCTTTAAATGTGGATAAACTGTTAATCTATATTTGTATCCCCTCCTACCATTCATCAAAGTGATTGACTATCTAGGAAATTCCATATTTCAAGAATTTAGTTATAACTTCTCAGAATACAAAGACTTTTAGGTAGAAAACTTATAATTTGCATTGTGAGTTTGCAGTATTCAATAAAGTGTTAACCTTTTAGAGAACGAAGTTTTTTAGGCTTCAGTAAAACATTTAGCAAACAGTGGATCAGAGGGTAACCTTTATTAATAGTCTAGTTATAATTTAGGTTCCTCATTTGTAAAATGAAGCAATATCTATCTACCTGTCTGTCTATTGTAGGTGTGTCCTGAAGATTTATATACCATCCAGGCACATTGCAAGAAATCTGTGAATATTCATTAATGAATATTATTAATATTAATGAATAATGAACATTCAATTTTCCCAAATATCAGGGTGTATCAATTAATTGACTTAATATTGAGTATATTCTGGATGATAACTGATTGAAAAAGTTCAAATTATTAACTCGTAATTTAAATGTATTGCATGCAAAGGTATTTATTACATTATGATGCAGAATGAATTTTGAGTGTTGAGAGGAAAAGAAAAACTAGAAATACAGTAATTCAAAGGATTTGATATTGATTAAAAGTCAACAATCTCAGTTTAATATTCCTAAAATAGGCTGCTACATAGACCAGTTTGACTTAAGTCATTGCAAATTAAGGTTAAATGAAGAAATAACATTTCTAATCTATATCATGCTACACATTTTAACTTGAGTATTTTAATATTTGAATATCTTTATTATATTGTTTTAACTTGATAGATATCCTTGTAGAATTTTTAAATTCATGGAGAAAGGAGATACACATCACAAAGAAAAAACAGCTTTTTATTAATAATGAGTTCTAATTCACAAAAATAAAGTGATTATAAAATTGTTAGCTTTTTATATTAGGTCAGAATATGGTTATATATAAAATCTTATTTATTTGTACTAAAAACAAAGAAGCAACAACAAAAAATGTAGCCTAGTTGGACATTTAAAAAAAATTATGACCTGTATTTTTCTGAGATAACAGAATTATTGAATTCTTTGCAAAATATATTTTAACACATAATTTGTAATATTCAATATAAAGTTTTGGTGAAAGTCCTTTTCACTAAATAAATGTTTTAAAAAATGACCAATTATATATATATATATATATGGCTTTTTCATTTTATTTTTTTTCATTTTTTGCACTATTTTATCACACTATTGTTGATTCATACCATTATATTAGCTATAGTAGTTTAACCTAAAAAATGGCTATCTTTTCTGTGTTGTAAAATATACTCAGTTCTCCAAGTTTACCAACAAAATGGTAGTTCTTTATCTCTAAAAGGATATATAACCTTGAGATTGGCTTTTTCATTGGGCTCTTTCCTATAATTACCTCTTTATTATTGAGCTAGCATTAGACCTGTTGGGTAAAGAAAAGTAAAAATGAGTAAAAAGGCCAGTTTCAGACAAACCCACACATACATATATTTTTTTTTAGCCATCAATCCTGTATTCATTAAGAACTGTGATTCAGTATTTTTAGCAATGGCACCCCACTCCAGTACTCTTGCCTGGAAAATCCCATGGACAGAGAAGCCTGGTAGGCTGCAGTCCATGGGATCGCTAAGAGTTGGATACGACAGAGCGACTTCACTTTCACTTTCCACTTTCATGAATTGGAGAAGGAAATGGCAACCCACTCCCAGTGTTCTTGCCTGGAGAATCCCAGGGACAAGGGAGCCTGGTGAGCTTCTGTCTGTGGGGGTCACACAGAGTTGGACACGACTGAAGTGACTTAGCAGCAGCATACTCCATTAAAAGTTATTATCAGTTAAGTCACTCAGTCGTGTCTGACTCTTTGCAACATCATGGACTGCAGCACACCAAGCTTCCGTGTCTATCACCAACTCCTGGAGCTTACCCAAACTCATGTCCATTGAGTCGGTGATGCCAACCAACCATTTCATCCTCTGTCATCCCCTTCTCCTCCTGCCTTCAGTTTTTCCAAGCATCAGGGTCATTTCAAATGAGTCAGTTCTTCGCAGCAGGTGGCCAAAGTATTGGGAGTTTTAATTCAGCATCAGTCTTTCCAATGAATATTCAGGACTAATTTCCTTTAGGATCTCCTTGCAGCCCAAGAGACATTCAAGAATCTTCTACAAAACCACAGTTCAAAAGCATCAATTCTTCAGTGCTAAGCTTTCTTTATATCCCAACTCTTACATCCATACGACTACAAGAAAAACCATAGCTTTGACTAGACGGACATTTGTTGGAAAACTAATGTTTCTGCTTTTTAATATGCTCTCTAGATTGGTCATAGCTTTTCTTTCAAGGAGCAAGTATCTTTTAATTTTGTGGCTGCAGTCACCATCTACAGTGATTTTGGAACCCCCCAAAATAAAGTCTCTCACTGTTTCCATTGTTTCCCCATCTATTTGCCATGAAGTGATGGGACCAGATGCCATGATCTTAGTTTTCTGAATGTTGAATTTTATGCCATGTTTTCCACTCTCTTTTTTCTCTTTCATCAAGAGTCTCTTTAGTTCCTCTTTGCTTTCTGCCATATGTTTGGTATCATTTACATATCTGAGGTTATTGATATTTCTCCAGGCAGTCCTGATTCCAGCTTGTGCTTCATCCCAGCCAGCATTTCCCATGATGTACTCTGCATATAAGTTAAATAAACAGGGTGACATTATACAGCTTTGACTTACTCCTTCCCCAATTTGGAACCAGTCTGTTGTTCCATGTCCAGTTCTAACTGTTGCTTCATGACCTGCATACAGATCTCTCAGTTAGCAGGTCAGGTGGTCTGGTATTCACCTCTCTTTAGAATTTTCCACAGTTTGTTGTGATTCACACAGTCAAAGGCTTTGACATAGTCAATAAATCAGAAGTAGATGCTTTTCTGGAACTCTGCTTTTTCTATGATCCAGTGGGATGTTGGCAATTTGATCTCTGGTTGCTCTGCCTTTTCTAAATCCATCTTGAACACCTGAAAGTTCACGGTTCATGTACTGTTGAAGCCTGGCTTGGAAAATTTTGAGCATTATTTTGCTAGCTTGTGAGATGAGTGCAGTTGTGCAGTAGTTTGAACATTCTTTGGCACTGCCTTTCTTTGGGATTCGGAATGAAAACTGTAACAGCTATAATTGCTGTACTATACAATATGTCCTTGTTTTTCTATTTTATACATAATTGTTCGTATCTCTTGATGCCCTACCTCTATCCTGACTCTCCCTGCATCCTTCTCCCCACTTGCAACTACTAGCCTGTTCCCTATACCTGTGAGTCTGTTTCTGTATTGTTATATTCATTCGTTTGTTGTTTTAGATTCCACACATATGATAACATACAGTAGTATTTTTTCTTGATCTAATTTATTTCACTAAGCATAATAACATTTAGGTCCATCTATTTTGTTGCAGATGGCAGAATTTCATTAATTTATGGCCTGAGTAAGAGTCCATTGTTTGTGTTTCTTTTTATGGCTGAGTAATATTCCACTGTGTGTGTGTGTACTACTACTCCTTCCGCCATTCATCTGTTCATGTACACTTAGGTGCTTCCATAGCTTGGTTATTATAAATAATGCTCCTATGAATATTGGAGTGCATGCATCTTTTATTTATTTTTTTAATTTAAATGTATTTATTTTGTATGTATGTGTTAATCACTCAGTCATGTTCGACTCTTTGAGACCCCACAGACTGGTCCGCCAGGCTCTCTGTCTATGGATTCTCCAGGCAAGAATACTGGAGTGGATTGCCATTCCCTTCTCCAGAGGAATTTCCCAACCCAGGGATCAAACGCTGGTCTCCCTGTATCGCAGGCAGGTTCTTTACCGGTTTGAGCTACAGGGAAGTCCTTTATTTATTTTAATTGGGAGGCTAATTACTTTACAATATTGTATTGGTTCTGTGACACATCAACGTGAATCTGCCACGGGCCTACACGTGTCCCCATCCTGAGTCCCTCCCACCTCCCTCCCCGTACTGTCCTTAAATTTACCACTTACATTTTCTTTGGGTATATACCCAGGAGTGAAATTGCTGGATCATGTAGTAGCTCTATTTCTAGTTTTTAGGAGCCTCCATACTATTTTCCATACCTACTGCACCAATTTACATTCCCACCAATACTGTACTAGGATCGCCTTACTCCGCATGCTTTCCCAGCATTTGTTATTTGTTTTCTTTCTGATGATAGTCATTCTGACAGTTGTGAGGTGATATCTCACTGTGGTTTTAACTTACATTTCTCTAAATGATTAGTGATATTGAGCATCTTTTTATGTGTCCGTTTGGCCACCTTCTTAGAATAAGATGCAAATGGCTACTGAATGATGTGCAAGTATATCACAGGAAATATTCCTTTAAAAATACAGGTCATTATTTGAAACACACAATCCCCAAATATATTATATTATCAAAATTATTTTCAGAACTCAAAAAAGCCCCAAGGTAATATAATAGAAAATAGAATATTTAATAGAATATATAAAATATATATATTTTTATATAACAAAATATAAAAATAATCTAGAGAGAGATTTCTAAATATGTGTTCCTAAAGCACCAATTAAAGAGTCATGATCATTTTACAAACACATTACAAAATAATTCAATAATGGAAAATGTGTAATTCAATATTTACTGGCATCATTGAATTTTAGATAGGTTAAACACAAGCCATTCACTGTGCCCTTAAAAATCATAGAATTTTAGATGCATGAATTTGCCCAAGACACAGGTCTATATATTAAAGATAATTCATATCTTAAATGATATAAAAAGATTAAATATGTTTTAAATAAGATGAATCATGAGGCAAGTATATGATCATGGTGAATAAATAGTGTATTTTACTGGTTAGATCATTATAAATCAATTGTAAAATATATATGTATAAATATATATAAATGATATATAAAATATTCAAAGGTAAAGAAAATTATACCATTAAAAATGTGACTTTGAATATTATTAAAATAAGAGACCAAATCAATGTTAGAATGTAATTCAAGAAATAGTGAATCAACATTGGGAATAATTTTAAGTGAACATTTAAAACTTTTAAGAAAATATCCTCTAGTTATGATGACCAGGTTATAAAATGCTGCTGGAAAGCTATATACGTGGAGCTAGGAAGGACTTCCAAATCATATAATCTGATATACTTACAAATCTGATAATCTGGCACTGAGGTCAGAGAACTGAGACTTCAAGAATATAAGTTCAGTAAGCATTCTCTGTGCTCTAGACTCATACCCAAAGAGAAGGAGCAGATGATAGTATCTAACTTCATGTGAGATAAATGCTTTTACACAGATATAGTCCTAGAACTGCTCAGCCAAGGAACTGACTGAGTGGCAGGGTGAAGAGTCATATAAAGATGGTAAAACATTGCAACTTTCAAATTATGAGCTGTCTAGTAGGGCAACTGTGTAATTATACCTCAGCTGTGGGGCAGCCCTGGTCGGTCCTGAGCTGTGTACTGAAGGAGTTCCCCCTCTTCTGCCAAAGGCATTTCTGGCCACCCCCACCATCAGCTAGTACTTTACTCCATTTGTAATTACTTCCTAGGATTAGTGTCTTTGTTATGCACTCTGGACCTGTCTGCAAGACACATCGACTTGATATGTGGCTCAGTTACCACAGAATTACCAGGTTCTAAGCTGAATATATCAGGCTGTTTCTCACCAGTGCTCTATGGACCATTATTGGCTCAAGGGCCCAAATCTAAACATGCAAACCCTTCTTTACTCTGTATGCCCTTCCTATCAATCATGTCAATCATGTTCTCACCATTCCACCTACAACACACAATTCTGATCCAACACAGTCCTCACTATTCTCATCATTAATTAGGTATCAGAATCCCTCACCTAAGCAATTACATTTCCCTTTCTTGTACCTTTACAGTTGTAACCTCTTTCTCTCCATTTTGTAGCTCATATGCTGTTTCTAAATGAGGATGTATTTTAAAACCTTAATGAAGGTTAGGTGAGATCTCATGTCCTGCCTCATGACATTTTATCCAGCCTCCTTTACTTAACATTTTCTACTGCACACCCTGCTTAGCCATGATGAATTTCTTTTTCCACACAGTATCGCTAAACCAATCTTCCCTTGCTTCATGCCTTTGCACATTTTCTTTTCCCTTTCTACTACTTCTCCACTTACCTAATAATTGTTTATCGTGCTTTTTGTTTTAATTAAACTATTATGAAGAAATTTTGAATATTATGAAAGAACTTTTCTAGATAACATCTAGATAAGTTTAGATGCTCCTGTGGTGCACAGGAGTTGCTCCTTTAGTGTAATATTGTTGGTCTAATTTGTTTAATATCCTTATCCCTGAAGAATGTAGAGCTCTAAGAGGGCAGCTACTGTGCATTTCCTAATCACGCCATATCTCTGGAACATGTTACTATTTGTAACATAGTAATGGCACAAAAATTATTTTGGTGAACAATTAATGTATCCTACAGTGGTTGATTTCCATTAAAATTCAAAGGTATCTGTAATTCTGAAAATAAAAAAATATTTGTGATAGGAAACATTTGATTTATGGATTTGACACAAATAAGGTTTATTATTTTTCACAGCAACCCTATAGATTTTAATTTATAATAAATTTTTGAACAACCATGAAAATGAGTTGTTGAATCTCTGTTGGATCAATCTATAAGTTCAATTTAAAAGCACCAATTTTTCCACCTCAAGAATTCTACTATTTTTCTGCCTTTTCCCAATTTCCACTTCCTGCATTTTTTAAGATCAATTGTTCCCAGCATTGAAATTCACAGTGATGTCAATTGAACTCATCCATATGAGGAAGATCAATAGAGAATCCACACATGCATATAATTAAGAGAAACATATGGATAGTAAAGGACATTGTTCTTTCAACACATGGTGCCTCCCTCACAGATTATTCTGAATATATCAAGGGATAAGACTTTATAAAGAATTGAATTAAGATTTAATATGCTCTTCCCATATTTTATACTGTGACTATTAATTTTTATAATTTATGCATGAGGAAAACCATTCTGTTAAAAATATGTATATATTTTTTCTTGATTCAACTTTTCAGTCAGTCAGTTCAGTTCAGTCACTCAGTCCTGTGCAACTCTTTGTGACCCCATGTACTTCAGCACACCAGGCTTCCCTGTCCATCACCAACTCCCAGAGCTTGCTAAAACTCATGTCCATCATGTCAGTGATGCCATCTAACCATCTCATCCTCTGTTTTTCCCTTCTCTTCCTGCCTTCTATCTTTCCCAGCATCAAGGTCTTTTCTAAAGAGTCAGTTCTTCACATCAGGTGGCCAAAGTATTGGAGTTTCAGCATCAATCCTCCCAATGAATATTCAGGACTGATATTCATTGGGATTGACTGGTCTGATCTCCTTGCAGTCCAAGGGACTCTCGAGTCTTCTCCAACACCACAGCTCAGAAGCATCAATTCTTTGGTGTTCCGCTCTTTTTACAGTCCAATTTTCACATCCATACATGACTCCTGGAAAAACCATAGCTTTGACTAGATGGACCTTTGTCAGCAAAGTGATGTCTGTGCTTTTAATATGCTGTCTAGCTTGGTCATAGTTTTTCTTCCAAGGAGCAAGCATCTTTCAATTTCATGCTTACAGTCACTGTCAATAGTGATTTTGGAGCCCAAGAAAATAAAGTCTGTCATATTTCCATTGTTTCCCCATCTATTTGCCATGAAGTGATGGGTCCAGATGCCATGATCTTCATTTTCTGAACGTTGAACTTTAAAACCAGTTTTTTCACTCTCTTCTTTCACTTTCATCAAAAAGCTCTTTAGTTCCTCTTCACTTACTGCCATAAGGGTGGTGTCATCTGGCATATCTGAGGATATTTTTCCTGGCAATCATGATTCCAGCTTGTGCTTCATCCAGCCTGGCATTTCATGTGATGTACTGAGCATGTAAGTTAAATAAGCAGAGTGACAATATACAGCCTTGATGTCCTCCTTTCCCAATTTGGAGCCAGTCTGTTGCTCCCATGTCCAGTTCTAACTGTTGCTTCCTGACCTGCACACAGATTTCTCAGGAGGCTGGTAAGGTGGTCTGGTATTCCCATCTCTTTAAGAATTTTCTACAGTTTGTTGTGATCCACACAGTCAAAAGCTTTAGCGTAGTCAATGAAGCAGAAATCGTTGTTTTTTCTGGAATTCTCTTGCTTTTCTGTAATTCAACGGATGTTGGCAATTTGATCTCTGGTTCCTCTGCCTTTTCTAAATCCATCTTGAACATCTGAAAGTTCTCTGTGTATTGTTGAAGCCTCACTTTGAGAATTTTGAGCATTACTTTGCTAGCCTGTGAGATGAGTGCAATTGTGTGGTAGGTTTGAACATTCTTTGGCTTGCTTTTCTTGGGGATTGGAATGAAAGTAACCTTTTCCAGTCTTGTGGCCCACTGCTGAGAAATCATGAAAGCAAATTATGGGAATTGACTTTCATTTGTTATCCATAATGTGTTTCTTCCCTGCAAATTAAAAAACTTTGGGGATTACCATATACAGACTAAGTTATTTGCCAAGTTATTATTTTATATTGAAGATAATTTACCTACCATATTGATCCTACAAAAAAAAGGGGCTTCCCTGGTGGCTCAGATGGTAAAGAGGGGATCCAAGTTCAATCCCTGGGTTGGGAAGATCCCCTGGAGAAGGTAATAGCAACCCACACCAGTATTCTTGCCTGGAGAATTCCATGGACAGGGGAGCCTCGCAGGCTGCAGTCCATGTAGTCACAAAGAGGTGGGCACAACTGAGCAACTAACACAAAATACTCAAACAAAATTTCTAATTGTGTACCTTTAAATAGTAGCTGTAAATAGATTTGAAGAACTTGCATCAGGCTCACATGCAGTGTATTGCTGATGGAAATGACCTCACATGCTGTGAGTCAAATGATAAATGGTTTACTAGTCAGGGTCACAGTGGTAGTAGGGGCGTATGAATTACTTAGTTGAGGCTGTGTGCGTGTGCAGTGAACACTGAGGGCCTATGCTAAATACAAATTTCAACCAACTGTGACTATGAGAACATGTACAAAGGATATAAAAAAAAAGGACCCAGTATAAAATAAAAGCCAGGGCAATC
>NW_017192435.1:0-10281 GCF_001704415.2 Capra hircus
TATGTCCCCAGATGGTCTCAGTCCATTACTCGGCAAAACTGTTTTTCCTGCACTGCTCGACTTTTCAAAGCCGAGAATCAACTCACACAACGGTGCACGGTGGCGACAGCCCTTGTTGGGGGAAAGCCTCATGGGAAAGCCTCCTGGGAAAGCCTCGAGGGAAAAGCCACAGATCCCTTGAGTCCTGACGCGAAGCGGAAGCGGACACATGCTGCTACAGCTCGGGAGGAAAATCGCACGTGCATGCCCTCGCTCGAGTGAGGACTGAGCTCCCGGAGGGAGACACCAGAAGTACCCCAAGTTCCATGTCAGCACTGGAGAGGAATCCTTCAGGTTCGGGACCCGAACCTCCACACAAGATCTTTCGTCCGGCCATTTCCACCGGAGACAGCAATCCCGATAAGGCCCCGAAACAAGCTCGCAAGGGGGACTGGCACTTTCCTGGGAGGCTACCAGGAGCGCGTCCTGTGAGGGTCCCTGTCGTTAAGTCGAGAGCACCTGCCGCACTCGAGGAAATGCAGGAGGCTTCTACCCCTCCAGGCGAGATGGGCCCATTTCGCGCTTGAGGCGTCTCGACGGCTAAGCACATCTACCCTCTGGAACTTCCAAAGCTGTCATTGTCACACCCTTGCTGCACACTCAAAAGGAAGTTCCCCGACATACCCGTCTCCATTCGAAGGAAGCGACGAGAGTCCGGCCCACAGTCAGAGAGAAACCGTTACTGCCTTCCGAGCTCAAGAGGAGCGGAGCCTTTCCTGCGAGGGTCTGGGGAAAGAATCCCGCCTTCCTGTCGCATCTCAAGAGGAGGCTCTCTCAAAGAAAGGCGAGAGGAACTCCAGGGTCTGCCACCATTCCCAGAGTCCCCAGAATGTGTCTCAGTCCATTCCAGGGAACCTGTTTTTCCCTGAGTGCCTCACTTCAAGCCATCAGGATCGATCACACCACGGGTGCGCACGTTGGGACAGCCTTGTGGAAAGCCTCGTGGGAAAAGCCACAGATCCCTTGATCCATGCGGGAAGGAGAAGCGTGACACTGCTGCTACAGCTCGGGAGGAGAAATCGAAGCTGCCGATGCCCCCACTCGAGACGAGGTACCTGACTCCTCTGGGAGACTCCAGAATGTACCCGAAGATCCATGGCAGCACTAGAGAGGGAATCTCAGTCGTCCAGGCACCAACTCGCACACATGGCTTAGGCCCCATCGACGGAGCGGAATCCGAGCAGGCCCCGACGCAACTCAATGGGATGGCCTTTCCTGGGCCACCAGCAGCGCGTCCCTGACGGTCCCCAGTCGTAAGTCGGAGCTCACCTGGCCGCAATCGCGAGAAAATCCAGGAGGTTCCACCCGTCCAGGCGAGATGAGGGGCCCATTTCTGCTGAGGCGTCTCGGGAGGTAAATACATCTACCCTCTGGAACTTTTTCCAAAGTGTCATTCACCACCCTTGCTGCAACGCAAGAAGTTCCCCGACATACCCGTCTCTCTCACTCGTAGAGAAACACCAGAGTCCGTCCACATCCAGAGAGGCCCCGTTTCCGCTCATGCTTGAGACGAGGGCATCCTTTCCCTTGCACTGTCTGGGAAAGGAATTCCCGGCAGTTCCCGTTCGCCATCTCAAGAGGAGGCCCCGCTCTCCACAGAAAGCCAAGAGAACTCCTAGGCGTTCGTCCACCATTCCAGGAGTCCCCCAGATGTTCTCCGTCCGGGTCCAGCGGAAACCTGTTTTCCCTTCACTGCCTCGACTTTCAAGCGGAGAATCAACTCACACTACGGTGGTCACGTGGACCAGCCCTGTGGGAAAAGCGTCGTGGGGAAAGCCTTTGGTTGGATAGCCTCGAGGGGGAAAGCCACAGATCCCTTCATATACGGGAAGCGGAAGACGTGAGAGACTTGCTGCCTTACACCTCGGGAGGAAAGCGCCACGTGCATGCCCCCATAGAGAGGAGGACTGACTCCCCTGGGGGAGACTGCAGCAAGTACCCCCAAGATCCATGTGACACTGGAGAGGAATCCTCAGATCCGGCACGACTCCACACAAGATCTTAGGCCGCCGGCATCGAGGGTAGAGGAATCCCGAGAGGCCCCGAGCAACTTGCATGGGGACTGGCCTTTCCTGAGGCCACCAGAGCGGGTCCCTGAGGTCCCCGTCGTAAGTCGAAAGCACCTGCCGCAACTCGAGAAAATCCAGGAGGTTCTCCCCTCCAGGCGAGATGAGGCCCATTTCCGCTGAGGCGTCTCGAGGCTAATCACACCTAAACTCTGGAACTTCCAAAGGGTCCTTCACACCCTTGCTGCAACTCAAGAAGTTCCCCGACATACCCGTCTCCGCTCGAGAGGAAGCACGAGAGTCCCGCCCACATCCAGAGGAGCCCCGTTTCCGCCTCCTAGCTCGAGAGGAGGGATCCTTTCCCTGCGTGGTCGGGAAAGAATCCCGGCGTTCCCGGCGCATCTCAAGAGGAGGCGCTCTCCACAGGAAAGGCAAGAGGAACTCGAGGGTCGTGCCACCATTCCCAGAGTCCGCCAGAAAATTCCTTGTCGGGAATTTTATTGGCCTTCCGCGTAAACCTAGCTATTCAGCCTTTTTCCTCCAGTTAATCTTCTTACTACCCCTATAATTTCTTAATCTCATCTTACATTAATTAAATACACAAGACTTTCCATGTCAACTCCGTCCATCCATCGAATTCCCTGGATCCAGCGGGGCTGGACCCCGGCACACTGAGATATCTGGGGACTCTTGGAAAGATGGCACGACACTGGAGTTTCTCTCGCTTTCCTGTGGAGAGCGCCTCCTCTTGAGATGCGACGGGAACACCCGGGAATTCTTTCCGGAACATACAGGGAAAGGATACCTGACAGCGAGGTACGAGGCGGAATCGGGGCTCCTCTGGATGTGGGCGGGACTCTCGTGCTTCCTCTCGAGTGGAGTCAGGTATGCTGGGGAACTTCTTGAGTTGTAGCAAGGGTGTGAAGGACCCTTTGAAGTTCCAGGGGTTAGGTGTGATTAGCCTCGAGACGCCTGAGCGGAAATGGGCCTCATCTCGCCTGGAGGGGAGAACCTCCTGGATTTTCTCGAGTTTCGGCAGGTGCTCTTGACTTATGACGGGGACCTCAGGGACCCGCTCTGGTGGCCTCAGGAAAGGCCAGTCCCCATGCGAGTTGCTCGGGGGCCTCTCGGGATTCCTCTCCCTTCGACGCCTGGGCCTAAGACCTTGTGTGGAGTCGGTGCCGGAACCTGAGGATTCCTCTCCAGTGCTGACATGCATCTTACGTTACTTCTGGAGTCTCCCCAGGGGAGTCAGTCCTCGTCTCGAGTGGGGGTCATGCACGTTCGCTTTCCTCCCGAGCTGTAGCAGAACTGTCACGCTTCCCTTCCCTTGGATCAAGGGATCTGTGGCTTTCCCTCGAGGCTTTCCCAGGAGGCTTTCCCACGAGGCTTTCCCACAGGGCTGTCCCACGTGCCACCGTGGTGTGAGTCGATCCTCGGCTTGAAAGTCGAAGCAGTGCAGGGAAAACAGGTTTCCCTGGAATGGACTGAGACATCTGGGGGACTCTGGGAATGGTGGCACGACCCTGGAGTTCCTCTCGCCTTTCCTGTGGAGAGCGCCTCCTCTTGAGATGAGACAGGAACGCCGGGAGTTCTTTCCTGACCATGCAGGGAAAGGATCCCTCCTCTCGAGCTAGGAGGCGGAAACGGGGCTCCTCTGGATGTGGGCGGGACTCTCGTTCTTCCTCTCGAGTGGAGAGAGGTATGTAGGGGATCTTCTTGAGTTGCCAGCAAGGGTGTGAAGGACCCTTTGGAAGTTCCAGAGGTTAGGTGTGATTAGACTCGAGACGTCTCAGCGGAAATGGGCCTCATCTCGACTGCAGGGGAGAACCTCCTGGGTTTTCTCGAGTTTCAGCAGGTGCTCTCCAGTTACGACCGGGACTTATGTAACCCGCTCTGGTCCACTCAGGTAATGCCAGTCGACTTGCGAGTTGCTAAGGGGCCTCTCGGGATTCCTCTCCCGGTCGATGACGGGGCCTAAGACCTTTTTTGGAATCGGTGCCCGAACCTGAGGTTTCCTCTCCAGTGCTGAAATGGATCTTGGGGTACTACTGGAGTCTCCACAGGGGAGTCATCTTCGTCTCCAATGGGGGCATGCACGTGCGCTTTTCTCCCGAGCATTAGGAGCAGAGTCAATTTTCCCGTTGGGTTGATCAAAGGGTTTCTTGCTTTCCCTCGAGGCTTTCCCACGTGGCTTTCCCACGAGGCTTTCCCACAGGGCTGTCCCACGTGCCACCATCGTGTGAGTCGGTCCTCCGCGTGAACGTCGAGGCAGTGCAGGGTAAACAAGTTCCTCTGGAAAGGACTGAGTCATCTGGGGGACTCTTGGAATGGTGGAACGACCCTGGAGTTCCTCTCACCTTTCTTGTGGAGCGTGCCTCCTCTTGAGATGTGACAGGTACGACAGGAATTCTTTCCCGGCCAATCAGGGAAAGCATCCCTCACATTGAGCTAGGAGGGGGAATTGGGGCTCCTCTGCATGTGGGTGGTACCCTGGTGATTCCTATGTAGTGGCGACGGGTCTCTTCTGGATCTTCTTGAGTTGCAACAAGGGTGTGAAGGACCCTTTGGAAGTTCCAGAGGTTAGGTGTGATTAGCCTCGAGACGTCTCAGTGGAAATGGGCCTCATCTCGCCTGAAGGGGAGAATCTCCTTCATTTTCTCGAGTTGTGGCAGGTGCTCTCGACTTACGACGGGGACCTCAGGACCCGTTCTGTTGGCCTTAGGAAGACCAGTCCCCATGCGAGTTGCTAGAGGGCCTCTCGGGATTCCTCACCGGTAGATGCCGGGGCCCAAGACCTTCGGTGGAGTGGGGGCCAGAACCTGAGTATTCCTCTCCAGTGCTGACATGTTTTTGGGATACTTCTGAAGTCTCCCAAGGGGAATCAGTCCTCGTCTCGAGTGGGGGCATGTGCATGCTCTTTCCTCCCGAGCTGTAGCAGCAGTGTCATGCTTCCCGTCGCGTGGATCAATGGATCTGTGGCTTTTCCTCTAGGCTTTTCCTAGAGGATTTCCCACGAGGCTTTCCCACAGGGCTGTCCCCCGTGCCACTGTGGTGTGAGGCGATCCTCGGCATGAAAGTTTAAGCACTCTGTAAAAACAAGATCCTCTGGAATGGACTGAGACATCTGGGGACGCTTGGAATGGTGGCACGACCATGGAGTTCCTCTCTCCCTTCCTGTGGAGAGCGCCTCCACCTGAGATGCGACGGGAATGCCGGAAGTTCTTTCCCGACCAAGCAGGGAAAGGATCCCTCATCTCTAGCTAGGAGGATGAAACGGGGCTACTCTGGATGTGGGCAGGACCCTCGTGTTTCCTCTCGAGTGGAGATGGGAATGTCGGGGAACTTCTTGAGTTGCAGCAAGGGTGTGAAGGACCCTTTGGAAGTTCCAGAGATTAGATGTAATTAGCCTCGAGACACCTCATTGGAAATGGGCCTCATCTCGCCTGGAGGGGAGAACCTCCTGGATTTTCTCGAGTTGCGGCAGGTGCTCCCGACTTACGACGGGGACCTCAGGGACCCGCTCTGGTGGCTTCATCAAAGTCCAGTCCCCATGCCAGATGCTGGGGGGCTTCTCTTGATAACTCTCCTGTTGATGCCGGGGCCTAAGACCTTGTGTGGAGTTGGTGCCGGAACCTGAGGATTCCTCTCCAGTGCTGACATGGATCTTGGGTACTTCTGGAGTCTCCCCAGGGGAGTCAGTCCTCGTCTCGAGTGGGGGCGTTCACGTGCGCTTTCCTCGCGAGCTGTAGGAGCAGTGTGGCGCTTCCCGTCGCGTAGTTCAAGGGATCTGTGGCTTTCCCTCGAGGCTTTCCCACAGGGCTTTCCCACGTGCCACCGTGGTGTGAGTCGATCCTCGGCTTCAAAGTCGAGGCAGTGCAGGGAAAACTGGTTTCCCTGGAATGGACTGAGACATCTGGGGGACTCTGGGAATGGTGGCACCACCCTGGAGTTCCTATCGCCTTTCCTGTGGAGAGCGCCTCCTCTTGAGATGCGACGGAAACGCCGGGAAATCTTTCCCGACCACGCAGGGAAAGGATCCCTCCTCTTGAGAGAGGTGGCAGAAAAGGGTCTCCTTCGGATGTGGGCGGGACTCTCGTGCTTCCTCTCGAGTGGAGACGGGTAAGTCGGGGAACTACTTGAGTTGAAGCAAGGGTGTGAAGGACCCTTTTGAAGTTCCAGAGGTTAGGTGTTATTAGCCTCGAGACGCCTCAGCGGAAATGGGCCTCATCTCGCCTGGAGGGGAGAACCTCCTGGATTTTCTCGAGCTGTGGCAGGTGCTCTCGACTTATGACGGGGACCTCAGGGACCCGCTGTGGTGGCCTCAGGAAAGGCCAGTACCCATGCCGAGTTCCTCTGAGGCCTCTCGGGATTCCTCTCACGTCGATGCAGGGGCCTAAGGTCTTGTGTGGAGTGGGTGCTGGAACCTGAGGATTCCTCTCCAGTGCTGACATGGATGTTGGGGTACTTCTGGAGTCTCCCCAGGGGAGTCAGCCCTCGTCTCGAGTTGGGGCATGCACTTGCGCTTTCCTCCCGAGCTGTAGCAGCAGTGTCGCGCTTCCATTCGCGAGGATCAAGGGATCTGTGGCTTTCCCTCGAGGCTTTCCCACGAGGCTTTCCCACGAGGCTTTCCCACAGGGCTGTCCTACGTGCCACCGTGGTGTGAGTCGATCCTCGTCTTGAAAGTCAAGGCAGTGCAGGGAAAACTGGTTTCCCTGGAATGGACGCAGACATTTGGGGGACTCTGGGAATGGTAGCACGACCCTGGAGTTCCTCTCGCCTTTCCTGTGGAGATCGCCTGCTCTTGAGATGCGACGAGAACACCTGGAATTCTTTCCCGACCACGCAGGGAAAGGATCCCTCCTCTCGAGCTAGGAGACGGAAACGGGGCTCCTCTGGATGTGGGGGGGACTCTCGTGCTTCCTCTCGAGTGGAGACGGGTATGTCGGGGAACTTCTTGAGGTGCAGCAAGGGTGTGAAGGACCCTTTGGAAGTTCCAGAGGTTAGGTGTGATTAGCCTCGAAACGCCTCAGCGGAAATGGGCCTCATCTCGCCTGCAGGGGAGACCTCCTGGATGTTCTCGAGTTGCGGCAGGTGCTCTCGACTTACGACGGGGACCTCAGGGACCCGCTCTGGTGGCCTCAGGAAAGGCCAGTCCCCATGCCAGTTGCTCGGAGGCCTCTCGGGATTCCTCTCCCGTCGATGCCGGGGCCTAAGACCTTGTGTGGAGTCAGTGCCGGAACCTGAGGATTCCTCACCAGTGCTGACATGGATCTTGGGGTACTTCTGGAGTCTCCCCAGGGGAGTCAGTCCTCGTATCGAGTGGGGGCATGCACGTGCGCTTTCCTCTCGAGCTGTAGCAGCAGTGTCGCGCTTCCATTCGCGTGGATCAGGGGATCTGTGGCTTTCCCTCGAGGCTTTCCCACGAGGCTTTCCCACGAGGCTTTCCCCGAGGCTTTCCCACGAGGCTTTCCCACAGGGCTGCCCCACGTGCCACTGTGGTGTGAGTCGATCCTCGGCTTGAAAGTCGAGGCAGTGCAGGGAAAACAGGTTCCCTGGAATGGACTGAGATATCTGGGGGACTCTGGCAATGGTGGCACGAACCTGGAGTTCCTCTCACTTTTCCTCTGGAGAGCGCCTCCTCTTGAGATGCGACGGGAACGCCGCGAATTCTTTCCCCACCACGCAGGGAAAGGACCAAACCTCTCGAGCTAGGAGGCGGAAACGTGGCTCCTCTTGATGTGGGCGGGACTTTCCTGCTTCCTCTCGAGTGGAGACGGGTATGTCGGGGAACTTCTTGAGGTGCAGCTAGGGTGTGAAGGACCCTTTGGAAGTTCCAGAGGTAAGGTGTGATTAGCCTCGAGATACCTCAGCGGAAATGGGCCTCATGTCGCCTGGAGGGGAGAACCTCCTGGATTTTCTCGAGTTGCGGCAGGTGCTCTCGACTTACGACTGGGACCTCAGGGACCCCCTATGGTGGCCTCAGGAAAGGCCAGTCCCCATGCGAGTTGCTCGGGGGCCTCTCGGGATTCCTCTCCCGTCGGTGCCGGGGCCTAAGACCTTGTGTGGAGTCAGTGCCGGAACCTGAGGATTCCTCTCCAGTGCCGACATGGATCTTCGGGGACTTCTGGAGTCTCCCCAGGGGCGTAAGTCCTCGTCTCGAGTGGGGGAATGCACGTGCGCTTTCCTCCCGAGCTGTAGCTGCAGTGTCACGCTTCCCTTTGCGTGGATCAAGGGATCTGTGGCTTTCCCTCTAGACTTTCCCATGAGGCGTTCCCACGAGGCTTTCCCACAGGGCTTTCCCACGTGCCACGGTGGTGTGAGTCGATCCTGGGCTTTAAAGTCGAGGCCAGTGAAGGGAAAACAGTTTTCCCTGGAATGGACTGAGACATCTGGGGACTCAGGGAATGGTGGCACGACCCTGGAGTTCCTCTCGCCTTTCCTGTGGAGAGCGCCTCCTCTTGAGATGCCAAGGGAACGCCGGAAATTCTTTCCCCACCACGCAGGGAAAGGATCCCTCCTCTCGAGCTAGCAGGCGGAAACGGGGCCACTCTGGATATGGGCGGGACTCTCGGATTCCTCTTGAGTGGAGGCGGGTATGTCGGGGAACTTCTTGAGTTGCAGCAAGGGTGTGAAGGACCCTTTGGAAGTTCCAGATGTTTGATGTGATTAGCCTCGAGACGCCTCAGCGGAAATGGGCCTCATCTCGCCTGGAGGGGAGAACCTCCTGGATGTTCTCGAGTTGCGGCAGGTTCTCTCGTCTTAAGACGGGGACCTCAGGGACCCGATCTGGTGGCCTCAGGAAAGGCCAGTCCCCATGCCAGTTGCTCGGGGGCCTCTCGGGATTCCTCTCCCGTCGATGCCGGGGCCTAAGACCTTGTGTGGAGTCGGTGCCGGAACCTGAGGATTCCTCTCCAATGCTGACATGGATCTTCGGGTACTTCTGGAGTCTCCCCATGGAGTCAGTCCTCGTCTCGAGTGGGGGCATGCACCGTGCGCTTTCCTCCCGAGCTGTAGCAGCAGTGTCACTCTTCCCTTACGCGTGGATCAAGGGATCTGTGGCTTTCCCTCGAGGCTTTCCCACGAGGCTTTCCCACGAGGCTTTCCCACAGGGCTGTCCAACGTGCCATCGTGGTGTGAGTCCATCCTCCGGCTTGAAAGTCAAGGCAGTGCAGGGAAAACAGGTTTCCCTGGAATGGACTGAGACATCTGGGGGACTCTGGGAATGGGGCCTGATACTGGAGTTCCTCTCGCCTTTCCCTGTGGAGAGCGCCTACTCTTGAGATGAGACGGGAACGCTAGGAATTCTTTCCCGACCACGCAGGGAAAGGATGCCTCCTCTCGAGCTAGCAGGTGAAACGGAGCCACTCTGGATATGGGCGGACCCCTGGGTTCCTCTTGAGTGGAGACGGGTATGTCAGGGAACTTCTTGAGTTGCAGCAAGGGTGTGAAGGACCCTTTGGAAGTTCCAGAGTTTAAGTGTGATTACCCTCTTGTTGCCTCAGCAGAAATGGCCTCATGTCGGCTGGAGGGAGAACATCCTGGATTTTCTCGAGTTGCGGCAGGTGCTCTCGACTTACGATGCGGTCCTCAGGGACCCGCTCTGGTGGCCTCAGGAAAGGCAGTCCCCATGCGAGTTGCACGGGGCCTCTCGGGATTCCTCTCCTGTCGATGCCGGGCCTAAGATCTTGTGTGGAGTCGGTGCCGGAACCTGAATATTCTCTCTCCAGTGCTGACATGGATCTTGGGGTACTTCTGGAGTCTCCCCAGGGCAGTCAGTCCTCTACTCAAGTGGGGGCATGCACGTGCGCTTTCCTCCCGAGCTGTAACAGCAGAGTCACGCTTCCCTTCGCGTGAACAACGGATCTGTGGCTTTCCCTCGAGGCTTTTCCCAGAGGCTTCCACGAGGCTTTCCCACAGGGGTGTCCCACGTGCCACCGTGGTGTGAGTCGATCCTCGCTTGAAAGTCGAGGCAGTGCAGGGAAAACAGGTTTCCCTGGAATGGACTGAGACATCTGGGGGACTCTGGGAATGGTGGCACGACCCTGGAGTTCCTCTCACGTTTCCGGTGGAGAGCGCCTCCTCTTGAGATGCTACGGAACGCCGGGAATTCTTTCTTTCCCGACCACGCAGGGAAAGGATCCTCTCTCTCGGGCTAGGAGCTGGAATCGGGATCCTCTGGATGTTGGCGGGACTCTCGTGCTTCCTCTCGAGTGGAGACGGCTATGTCGGGGAA